>NC_069503.1:857710943-857920943 GCF_027579735.1 Bombina bombina
CGTGCTTGTGCACGCTATCCCTATAGACATCAATGGGGAGAAAGTGTTTGAAAAAAACCTTACACCTGTGATCGTGGAATGAAAGGGCTGTAACGCAACCCCATTGATGTCTATGGTGAAAAAAAGTTACGTTTAACCTTAACACCCTAACATAAACCCCACATCTAAACACTACTAATCTGCTGCCCCAGACCTTGCCTACACCTACATAATGTTATTAACCCCTAATCTGCCACTCCCGACATCACCGCCACTGAAATAAATCTATTAACCCTTAATTTGCCGCTCCCGATATCGCTGCCACTATAATAAAGTTATTAATCCCTAATCTGCCGCTTCCGACATCGCTCACACTATAATAGAGATATTAACCCCTATTCCTCCGCTCCCTGACATCGCCGCCACTAAATAAAGTTATTAACCCTTAAACCTCTGGCATCCCACATGACTGCCACTAAATAAACCTATTAACCCCTAAACCGCCAGCCCACCACAGCGCAAAATAACGAAAAAACTAAATTAAATTATTAGCCCCTAAACCAACCACCTAACTTTAAATTAAAATTACAAGATCCCGCTGTAGAGTCTTATATATGGCGAAATCTGAAGCCAAGAATCAGTAGGAGAACTATATTCCTACCCCGGAACAGAGGTGGATTGGGTGTGCCTGACTTGAAGGTATATCAAGGGGCAATATCCCTTCAGAGATTGGTTGAATGGTGTCACAACTCAACTCAAAAAGCCTGGATACAGATGTACAATGCTATCCTCAAGAGGGGAAACGTGGGAGCCCTAGCGTGGATTTCTCCCACACATAGACCCCTTGAGATTAAACTCTACCCTCTGATAGAGGATGTGCTCACGAATTGGGATAGATTAATTGGGAAGACCTCCCATGTCTCCACCTTTGTCTCACCAGTTACCCCTCTCAGAAAAAAATCCTGATTTGGATTTTCTAAGCAGACCTTCTTCCTGGGATGAGACATATGGCCTTGCTGAATCGGCAATACATAACATATTTCAGCAGGATAAGATGAAATCCCGGGAGGAATTGGCGGTATGGGATAATGGGGTGTTTGCTTCCTGGTTCAGAATGGCACAGATTAGACACTACTTTGATACTCACAGAGACAAAAAAAAATTAACAAGGCGCATGACTCCCTTTGAGACTCTCTGTACGATGACTCACCACCCGACCCATTTGATCTCACAACTATATAAAATACTGTTGCTGGGAGAAGGCCATTTTCTCCCATCTTTCACACAGACCTGGCAAGACGAACTAGGCCTTGAAATAGGGCACAAGGACTGGCATAAAATGTTATTTAAAAGATGAATCATCCGATATGGATAGCTCTTTTCATAAAAACAGCCAATCTGAATAGCCTTACTAGTATAATCAGCGTATAGTGGCTTTGTAACTATCGCCGATATCTAGGCTGTTAGAGTTGAATTGAATATTCACTATACCACGAAATGACTCTTGATCAATGTACACCTGAACATGGTTTTGTACTTATTGTGTTTGTATGTTTGCTCATTTTGTTATCTCATTTCGCTAATAAAGCTTATTTGAAAACTAAAATTACAAGATCCCTATCTTAAAATAAATAAAAACTTAACTGGGAAATTAAAAAAGCCTAAGTTTAAACTATAAATTAAACTAACATTACTATTATACTAAAATTAAAATAACTATCAATAAAATAACTATCAATTAAATAAATTAAATTATTTATTAAAAAAGCTAACACTATTAAAAAAAATAAAAATACTAAAATACAAAAAAATAAAAAAAATACTAAATTATGAAAAATAACAAACGAAATTATCCAAAATAAAAACAATTACACCTAATCTAATAACCCTATCAAAATAAAAAGCCCCCCAAAATAGAAAAAAACCTAGCCTACAATAAACTACCAATAGCCCTTAAAAGGGCCTTTTGTAGGGCATTGCCCTAAAGAAATAAGCTATTTTACCTGTAAAAAAAACTCCACAAAGACCCCCAACAGTAAAACCCACCACCAAACCAACACCCAAAAATAAAAAATATAACTCTAAAAAAAAACTAAGCTACCCATTGCCCTGAAAATGGCATTTGTATGGGCATTGCCCTTAAAAGGGCATTTAGCTCTTTTAAGAATGCCCAAAACCCTAATATAAAAAAAAACCCACCCAAAAAAAGTTTTAAAAAACCTAACACTAACCCCCGATGATCCTCTTAGAGTTTTTGAAGTCCGGACATCCATCTTCATCCAGGCGGCAAAGTCTTCATCCATCCAGGCATCGTCTTCTATCTTCATCCAGGCGGCATCTTCTATCTTCAACCCAGTGGCATGGAGCGGCTCCATCCTGAAGACATCCAGCGCGGAGCGTCCTCTTCATACAGTCGCAGCCGTATACTGAATCTTCAATGCAAAGGAGCCTTTTCAAAATTGCATCCCTTTTTTCCTATTGGCTGATTTGATTTTGGAAATTCAAATCAGCCAATATGATAAGAGCAACTGAAATCATATTGGCTGTTCAAATCAGCCAATAGGATGAGAGCTACTGAAATTCTATTGGCTGATTTGAACAGGGTTTTGGGCATTCTTAAAAGAGCTAAATGCCCTTATAAGGCCCATACAAATGCCCATTTCAGGGTAATGGGTAGCTTAGGTTTTTTTAGAGTTAGGTTTTTTATTTTGGGGGTTGGTTGGGTGATGGGTTTTACTGTTGGGGGGTCTTTGTATTTTTTTACAGGGAAAAGAGCTGATTTCTTTAGGGCAATTCCCTACAAAAGGCTCTTTTAAGGGCTATTGGTAGTTTATTGTAGGCTAGGTTTTTATTTTTATTTTTGGGGGCTTTTTTTATTTTGATAGGGCTATTAGATTAGGTGTAATTGTTTTTATTTTGGATAATTTCGTTATTTTTCATAATTTAGTGTTTGCTATTTTTTGTACTTTAGTGTTTTTTATTTTTGTAATTGTAGATTTAATTTTTTTTAGTAGGGTTAGGTTTTTTATGTGTAATTTAATTATTTTAATTTGTAGTTATTTTAATTTTAGTATAATAGTAATGTTAGTTTAATTTATAGTTTAAACATAGGGTTTTTTTTTTAATTTTCAGGTAAGTTTTTATTTATTTTAAGATAGGGATCTTGTCATTTTAATTTAAAGTTAGGGGGTTGTTTTTTTTAGGGTTTATAAGTTTAATTTTAGTTTTTGTCGATGTGGGAGGCTGGTGGTTTAGGGGTTAATAGGTTTATTTAGTGGTAGTGATGTGGGAGGCCAGATGTTTAGGGGAGCAGCGGAATAGGGGTCGATATCTTTAGTATAGTGTGGGCGATGTTGAGGTGTGGGGGAATAGGGGTTAATAACTTTAGCATAGTGGCAACGATGTCGGGGAGCGGCGGAATGGGGGTAATACATTTTATTAGTGGTGGCGATCTCAGGAGTGGCAGATTAGGGGTTAATAACTTTAAAATAGTGTTTGCAATGCGGGAGGGCTATGGTTTAGGGGTTAATAGGTATTTTATGGGTGTTAGTGTACTTTCTAACAGTTTAGTTATGAGTTTTGTGTAACAGTTTTGTTGGGTAAAACTCTTAACTACTGGTCTCAGATGACAGTATTGATCGTGTATAGGTTGTAACGCAAGCTTTTTAGCCTCACTGCAAAACTTGTAATGGCAGCGCTATGGAAATCACATGCAAAAAACTTAAATTTTTCGAGTGCAAGACTAACGTTGCGTTACAGGCTAAAAGACTTGCGGTACAGCTATATCGACAAGACTCGTTGCTGCGTGGCTGTGTTGCTGTTTTAATGCTGAAATGGCTATTTCTTTCATGTAATTAGCAAGAGTCCATGAGCTAGTGACGTATGGGATATACAATCCTTCCAGGAGGGGCAAAGTTTCCCAAACCTCAAAATACCTACAAATACACCCCTCATCACACCCACAATTCAGTTTTACAAACTTTGCCCCTATGGAGGTGGTGAAGTAAGTTTGTGCTAGATTTCTACGTTGATATGCGCTTCTCAGCATGTTGAAGCCTGGTTTCTCTCAGAGTACAGTGAATGTCAGAGGGATGTGAAGGGAGTATCACCTATTGAATACGATGGTCTTCCTAACGGGGATCTATTTCATAGGTTCTCTGTTATCGGTCATAGAGATTCATCTCCTACCTCCCTTTTCAGATCGACGATATACTCTTATATACCATTACCTCTACTGATTTTTGTTTCAGTACTGGTTTGGCTATCTGCTATATGTGGATGGGTGTCTTTTGGTAAGTATGTCTCATTTACTTAAGACACTCTTAGCTATGGTTTTGGCACTTTATATATAAAGTTCTAAATATATGTTTGTACTTATATTTTCCATGATTCAGGTTATCAGTATATTTCCTTTTTGCAGACTGTCAGTTTCATATCTGGGAAATGCTTTAAAAAAAGAAAAATTCTTACCTGAGGTTTTCAAATTGACTCTTTCTAAATTGCGGCCTGTATTAGGCTCGCAAGATCACAAAATGCTATAATTTATTGCGTCATTCTTGGCGCAAAACTTTTTTGGCGCAAAAATTTCATTTGTGGACTCAAATTCGTAATTTCCGGTGTCTTAGTTGGTGCCGAGTCTTTCACGAGGTTGCGTCATCTATGACGCTCGAGTTTCGTTCCAGACGTTTTTGGCGCCAAAAAATGTTTTTCCGTTTGTGGTGCGTCATACTTGGCGCCAAACATTTTTTCATTATTTAAGACTTCATTCCTTTTGCCTCTGGTCTTTTTTTCTATGTCAGAGGCCTATTCTGTTTGCATTTTTTCCCATTCCTGAAACTGTCATATAAGGAAATTGATAAATTTGCTTTATATGTTGTTTTTTCTTTTACATTCTGCAAGATGTCTCAATCTGATCCTGTCTCAGAATCTACTACTGGAATCCTGCTGCCTGATATCAGTTCTACCAAAGCTAAGTGCATTTGTTGTAAACTTGTGGTAACTGTTCCTCCAGCTGTGGTTTGTAATAGTTGTCATGATAAACTTTTACATGCAGAGAATGTTTCCATTAGTAGTAGTTCATTACCTGTTGCTGGTCCATCAACATCTAATGCTCAGGATATTCCTGTAAATTTAAGAGAATTTATTTCTGATTCCATTCAGAAGGCTTTGTCTGCCATTCCGCCTTCTAATAAACGTAAAAGGTCTTTAAAACTTCTCATAGAGTTGATGAATTGTCTAATGACCGACAACATACTGATTTATCTCTCTCTGATGTGGATCTGTCTGATTAAGAAGATCCTGCCTCAGATATTGACACTGACAAATCCTCTTATTTATTTAAAATGGAGTATATTCCTTCCTTATTAAAAGAAGTATTGATTGCATTAGATATGGAGGAGACTAGTCCTCTTGATACTTAAACTAGTAAACGTTTGAATTCAGTTTATAAACCTCATGTAGTTATTCCAGAGGTTTTTCCATTTCCTGATGCTATTTCAGATATGATTCAAAGGAATGGAATAGACTGGGTACTTCTTTTACTCCTTCTTCAAGGTTTAAAAAAATGTATCCTTTGCCTACTAATAGATTGGAGTTTTGGGAAAAGATCCCCAAAGTTGATGGGGCCATCTCTACTCTTGATAAACGTACTACTATTCCTGCGGAAGATAGTACTTATTTTAAAAATCCTTTAGATAGGAAGCTTGAATCTTATCTAAGGAAAGCTTATTTATGTTCAGGCCATCTTCTTAGGCTTGCTATTTCTTTGGCTGCTGTTGCAGCTGCCTCAACTTTTTGGTTGGAAAATTTAGTGCAACAAGTATCAGATCATAATGTGTATAGCATTGTTAAATGAATTCAACATGCTAATAATTTCATTTGTGATGCCATTTTTGATATCATCAGAATTGATGTTAGATATATGTCTTTAGATATTTTAGCTAGAAGAGCTTTATGGCTTAAATCTTGGAATGCTGATATTACTTCTAAATCGACATTGCAATCTCTTTCTTTCCAAGGTAATAAATTATTTGGTTCTCAGTTGGATTCTATAATTTCAACTGTCACTGGGGGAAGGGAGCTTTTTTTGCCTCAGGATAAAAAATCTAAGGGAAAATTTAAAGCTTCTAACCGTTTTCGTTCCTCTTGACAAAATAAGGAACAGAAACCTAATCCTTCTCCTAAGGAATCTGTCTCCAATTAGAAGCCTTCCTCAATCTGGAATAAATCCAAGCCATTTAAGAGATCTAAACCAGCCCCCAAGTCCGCATGAAGGTGCGGCCCTCATTCCAGCTCAGTTGGTAGGGGGCAGATTAAAATCTTTCAAGGATGTTTGGATAAATTCAGCCCAAAATCATTGGATTCAGAACATTGTCTCTCAGGGGTACAGAATAGGTTTCAGAGTAAGACCACCTGTGAGAAGATTATTTCTCTCATGCATTCCAGTGAACCCAGAGAAAGCACCGGCTTTCCTGAAGTGTGTTTCAGACCGGGAGTTATCCGGGGTAATCATGCCATTTCCTTTTCAGGAACAGGGTCTGGGCTTTTATTCAAATCTGTTCTTTGTTCCAAAGAAAGAAAATTAATTCAGACCAGTTCTGGATCTAAAAGTCTTGAATCGTTATGTAAGAGTACCAACATTCAAAATGGTGACAATAAGGACTATTCTGCCTTTTGTTCAGCAAGGGCATTATATGTCCACAATAGACTTACAGGATGCATATCTTCATATTCCAATTCATCCAGATCACTATCAGTTCCTGAGATTCTCTTTTCTAGACAACCAATTTGTTGCTCTTCCTTTTGGCCTAGGGACAGCTCCAAGGATCTTTTCAAAGGTTCTCTGTGCCCTACTCTCTGTAATCAGAGAACGTGGTATTGCAGTGTTTCCTTATTTGGACGATATCTTGGTACTTGCTCAGTCTTTACGTTCTGCAGAATCTCACACAAATCAACTAGTGATGTTTCTTCAAAGACATGGTTGGAGGATCAATTTACCAAAAAGTTCTTTGAATTTTCAGACAAGGGTAACCTTTTTAGGTTTCCAGATAGATTCAGTATCCATGACTTTGTCTCTAACAGACAAGAGACGTCTGAAATTGGCTGCAGCCTGTCGGAACCTTCAGTCTCAGTCATTCCCTTCAGTAGCTATGTCCATGGAGGTTTTAGGTCTCATGACTGCAGCATCGGACGCGATCCCCTTTGCTCGTTTTCACATAAGACGTCTTCAGCTTTGTATGCTGAATCAATGGTGCAGGGATTATACAAGGATATCACAATTAATATCCTTAAATCCCAATGTTCGACTATCTCTGACTTGGTGGTTAGATCATCATCATATAGTTCAAGGGGCCTCTTTTGTTCATCCAACCTGGACTGTGATCACAAAAGATGTGAGTATTTCAGGTTGTGGAGCTGTCTTGGGATCTCTGACAGCACAAGGGGTTTGGAAATCTGAAGAGGCGAGATAACCAATCAATATTTTGGAACTCCATGTGATTCTCAGAGCTCTTCAGTTTTGGCCTCTATTGAAGAGCCATTTATTTGTTTTCAGAAAGACAATGTCACAGCTGTGGCATATGTCAATCATAAGGGTGGGACTCACAGTCCTCAGGCTATGAAAGAAGTATTTTGGATACTTGTTTGGACAGAATCCAACTCCTGTCTAATTTCTGTGGTCCATTTCCCAGGTATAGACAATTGGGAAGCGGATTATCTCAGTCGTCAAACTTAACATCCGGGAGAGTGGTCTCTTCACCCAGATGTGTTTTTTCAAATTGTTCAGATGTGGGGGCTTCCAGAAATAGATCTGATGGCATCTCATCTAAACAAGAAACTTCCCAGGTACCTGTCCAGGTCCAGGGTTCCTCAGGCGGAAGCAGTGGATGCATTGACACTTTCCTGGAGTTATTAACCTGCCTATATTTTTCCTCCTCTAGTTCTTCTTCCAAGAGTGATTTCCAAGATCATCATGGAGCATCATGGAGCATCATGGAGCAAAAATGTGCTGCTGGTGGCTACAGCATGGGCTCAAAGGTTTTGGTATGCAGATCTAGTTTGAATTTCCAGTTGACAACCTTCTATCTCAAGGTCCATTTTTCCATCAGGATCTCAAATCATTAAATTTGAAGGTATGAAAATTGAACGCTTAGTGCTTAGTCATAGAGGTTTCTCTGACTCAGTGATTAATATTATGTTGCAGGCTCATAAATCTGTTTCTAGAAATATTTATTATCGAGTTTGGAAGATTTACATCTCATGGTGTTCTTCTCATAAATTCTCTTGGCATTCTTTTAGAATTCCTAGAATTTTACAGTTTCTTCAGGATGGTTTGGATAAGGGTTTGTCTGCAAGTTCCTTGAAAGGACAAATCTCTGCTCATTGAACATTAAATTGCTTTCTTGGAAAGTGTTGTTTCTTTTGGCCATCTCTTTTGCTAGAAGAGTTTCTGAATTATCTGCTCTTTCTTGTGAGTCTCCTTTTCTGATTTTTCATCAGGATAAGGCAGTTTTGCGGACTTCATTTAAATTCTTACCTAAGGTTGTGAATTCCAACAACATTAGTAGGGAAATTGTTGTCCCTTCTTTGTGTCCCCATCCTAAGAATTCTTTGTAAAGATCTTTACATTCTTTGGATGTGGTGAGAGCTTTGAAATATTATGTTGAAGCTACTAAATTTTTCAGGAAGACTTCTAGTCTATTTGTTATCTTTTCTGGTTCTAGGAAAGTTCAGAAGGCTTCTGCCATTTCTTTGGCATCTTGGTTAAAGCTTTTGATTAATCATCACGCTTATTTGGAGTCGGGTAAATCCCTGCCTCAGAGGATTACAGCTCATTCTACTAGGTCAGTTTCCACTTCCTGGGCTTTTAAGAATAAAACTTCAGTTGATCAGATTTACAAAGCAGCAACTTGGTCTTCTTTGCATACATTTACTAAATTCTACCATTTTGATGTTTTTTCTTCTTCAGGCAGCTATTTCAGATTGATTCTTCTGCTTATATCATGGACTCTTGCCAATTACATGAAAGAAAACATAATTTATGTAAGAATTTACCTGATATATTCATTTCTTTCATATTGACAAGAGCCCATGAGGCCCACCCTTTTTATGGTGGTTATGATTTTTTTGTATAAAGCACAATTATTCCAATTCCTTTGTTGATGCTTTTTTACTCCTTTCTTTATCACCCCACTTCTTGGCTATTCGTTAAACTGAATTGTGGGTGTGGTGAAGGGTGTATTTGTAGGCATTTTGAGGTTTGGGAAACTTTGCCCCTCATGGTAGGATTGTATACCCCATATGTCACTAGCTCATGGACTCTTGCCAATATGAAAGAAATTAATTTATCAGGTAAACTCTTACATAAATTGTGTTTTTTTAGTGTTAAAGCACAAATGCAAAACTCGTAATCTAGGTAAAGGTGTTTACTTTCTCTTTAAGCTCAAGAAAAGGATATGACTTTGTGAGTATTATCTATTGACTGAAAACTATTTAGGAACTTGCATTAGTTATGATGTTTTCCATTCAAAGAGTTTCTGCTGAACTGATAGAAAATGTGCATGATAATCTATCAGAAACTTTAAATATTTTAAATTTCTTTAAACTGTAGAATAAATTTAAATAACTATTGTTGAACTACCATATAATTCAAGTCACATTTAAATAATAGACAGAATAAAAAGGTACATTTAACAAAAACAGACAAGCTTCCTTTAGCATTATTTTGTATTCAAAGTGTTCTATTCTCTTGCAACATCAGTAGTTCATAAAAAGAGTTTTATCGCTACCCTATATTTATATATATTCTTTTTTTTCCAGAATCATATTTTATTGTCAGACAATAACAATTACAAGTTGGTGTATACAATTGAGTTTTGTTATAAACTTTTCCTTAGTGAAATTAACACTTGTTATGAACATTAGATTAAAAATTAAATACTTTAAAGAAATTTAGGAAAAGTTTGTTTACAATTGCACTTCTTAAAAAGTTTCATACTCTATTTTCATTTGTCATGTCACAGTTTAAATCCTATCCTCTCGAGTCCTCTTATGCATAGATCTACCTTTCAAAAAGGGAGTAGATGTTCTTTGCTTCCTATCATTCTTTAGGAGATTAAATCCTAACTGCACTTGAAAAGTTGATAGGTAACTTTTTGACAGAGAAACAGATGATACAAGGCCCTGACAATAATATGATGGGAGTATTCCATAAAAGGCAAGGGTTAAATAGTTAAGTTAAACGAGATGCCCTATTGTAGGTGTGATGTGGAGTATATTTTGATCTGTGAGTAAGTGTCACCTGTCTGTTGTTGGTGAGACTCCAGATGTGGAGGCTAAGTTGGTATGTGCAAGAGGAATCTAGTGTCTGCGAGGAAATTTAGTTTTTTTTCCTTTTCAGGTAGACATATTCCTCCAAAGTAAGTAAGATTGATACTTTATCTGTCCAATTAGTGAATGTCGGGGAGTACTGTGTTTTAGAGTGCAAGGCAATTAGAGACTTAGCTTCTGTTAATCTTATTTTCAGTAAGGTGAGCCTCAACTTACATGGAAACTGTGGTAGTTCATTAAGTAGGGCAATTCTGGGCGTCAGGGAAAATTAGTCTGTTAATAAGGCTTTGAAGTGCTTTTCTATTGCGAGCCATAAAGGTTCTAATCTTGACACAGTCTCACCACATATGAAGGTAATTGCCTCTTTGGTCACATCCTCTCCAGCATTTATCATTTGCATTTGGGTATATAGATTGTAACCGGGAAGTGGTAAGGTACCAACGCATCAGAAATTTGAAGTTCAATTCTAATGACTTAGGAGATGTAGACACCTTTTTGGAACACAATTTGTGACCACTTGTCTTTGGTCAGGGTAGTCCCTAAGTCGTCATGCCATTTGAGTGCATATGAGGGGAGACGTAATGAGTGTTCTGTTTCTAGTAGTTTTCTGGCTAATGAGAGGGATTTTTTTATGATCTCCTGAGAGTCCCTGAGAAAGTCTTGTTTATGGGGGGAAGTGTTTATAAAATGTACCAGTTGAAAATACTTCAGCCAGCTTGAATATTTACCCCCTGCTTCTTATGTAAAGTTCTCTCTATTCATTAGTTTACCATTTTGAGTGAAATCTCTAAAAGGGGTATTGTAGCCCCATTCTCTCAACCTCTGATGGCCTTTGTCTAAGCCTCCTATTAGCTCTGCATTCGTGGGGATTGGGAAGAGAGGGGAATGGGTACTGGAAATGTGTTTTCTTCGCAGTATAATTGAGTCCCGTGAATAAAATATAAGTTTGTGTATCTCCATTTCTGTACACTGAGGTGGTCTGAGATCTTTAGCAGCCCAACACAATGCACCAACATCTGGAACCTGGAATATGTGGGAGTCTATCGCAATCTAGGCCTTTGTGTCCCTGGATCTATGTCAGTCCAAGACATGCTCTAATATCAACGCATCATGATAATACGCTATACAAGGTAATCCTAACCCACCGTATCCATATGCTCTGTACATATTCTCTCTACAAATCCTAGGTCCACTTTCACCACATATAATTAATTTAATGTGTTTTTGTAATTGTAAAATATACTATTTGGGTAGGGGAATAGGGAGTGTTTGGAACAGATACAAGATCCTGGGAAAAGTGGTCATCTTTATACATTGAGTGTGTCCCCACCAGGTAATTGGTTTCTTCGCCCCCAAGTGCGTAAATCTAGTTGTATCTTACGAGAAAAAGTGAGAGATATATTCAAGAGTTCTGATTTTTGTTTATTGACTGCAAAGTTTGAAAAACAGCCAAAAGTATCAATTTCTTTGAGGGCAATTGGGATGCAGTGGAGTGGGTCTGAAATTGTAAATAGTACGTCATCTAGGTTTTGTGTTCCTATGTTGATGCCCCTTTTCCCCTGATTCTGCCTGACATGTGCTGTAAAGATCTCCATAGAGAGGATAAACATAATTGGTGCCGTTCTGAATGTTGAAGGGCTTGGAAAGCATTCCATTTGCTTTAACTTTGGCTGTGGGATGTGCATATAGGCTGAATATGCATGAGATCATTTTAGGACCAAATCCAAACAATCTTAGTGTTTCATTTAAAAAATTCAAATTTATTTGATCAAATGCTTTTTCTGCATCCGTTGCAATTAGGACTGCCGGAATTTTGTGGTGCTTCCCTGCCAGGGACAAAGCCAACCTGGTCTGTGTGTATAAGACTCTGTTATACAGTGTTGATTTGAATCACCAGAATTTTGCCCAGGATCTTGACATCCATGTTAAGAAAGGATATGGGTCTGTAACTACCGGGATCTGTAGGGGGCTTGTTTGGTTTTTGAATTACATATATGTGGACTGTTAGCATTTCCTGGGGAAGAGTACAATTTTCATCCAATGTGTGGAACAATTTTAACAGGTGTGGTGCTAATATGCTTCTAAGTGAGTTGTAATACGCGTTCGTGAAGCCATCTGGGCTAGGGTTCTTTCCTGTGAGTAAATTGTGTATTGCACTAAAAATGTCTGAGAGGGTTATTGGTGCTTCTAATGCGTCCCTCTTTATCGGTTGCAAATTAGGTAAGTCTGCACTACTTATATAAGCCCTCATATGTTCCAAATGTTCAGGCATTTCAATTGTGTCAAGATTATAAAGTTTTGCGTAGTAAGCACTGAAGTGATTTGCTATGTGATAACTGTCATACATTGTCTGGTTATCTGCTGTTATGAGTTGATGTATTTGGGATTTAAATGTTTATGCTTTCAAAGGCCTAGCTAAAAGTAGACCTGCTCTATTAGCTTCATAGGAATAGGTTTTCCTAACACTGAGGGCTCTTCTTTGCTCGTCTTTGGTTAAGATCTTATTAAGTTTCTGTCTGGTCTCTAAAAGATGTTTGAATGTGGCGAGGTCTCTTAGGGTATTTTTGTGTTTAAGTTCTAGGCCTTCCAACTGGGTAGTTAGCGTGATAAGGGTGCTGTATGTTTAATGCACTCGCCTCTCATAACTGCTTTGTGGGCTTCCGAGATTATACCTGCATTAGTGTCAGGGTTGTTATTAATATTGAAATATTCCTTACAATTTTTTTGTAATTGCTTCTAAAGTAGATGGGTAGTGAAGCAGGGAGTCATCTATTCTCCAAATAAATGGAGTAACTGGATGATTTGGCCAATGTAAATGAATGCATGTCGAAGAGTGGCCAGACCAGGGGGTTGGTTGAATATCCGAATTTTTAATATATTCAAAAGTGGTTTCTGCCAATCTTGAGATAATTTATCCACGTTTATACAGACCAAGAGTGGGAGAAAAAAGTATAATTAAGTTGCACTGGATGTTGCACTCACCATATGTCAATCAATCCCAGCTGTGTTAGGCAATTAAGTACAGCATTGGGTGGCCTAGTTTGTGTTGATAGGTTACCTGTTGAGGCATCTAATTTGGGGTCTAAGATGATATTTAGATCCCCTCCTAGTATTAGGATCCCTTTTTTATCATCTGATACTAATTTAAGTAGCTGCTGGAAGAATTTAGTTCTATTGCTATTGGGAGCATAAACATTCACCAAGGTAACCGGTCTGTGAGAGAGGAGTCCTTTCAGGATCAGTATTCTACCCTCATTGTCAGTCACTCTATTTTGCAGTTGAAAATGAATGTTTTTGTGTATAAGAATGCATTTTTTTTGGCTGTATGTGAATTAAAGAGATCTACTATATGGACCCTGGAAGAGAGTTATGGTTCTGCTGCCACTAAAAAATGGGTTTCTTGTAGAAAAATAATTGAGTCTCTGTGTTTGGCAAAACTTCAAAGTGCTATAGAGCACCTTTTAGGTGAGTTAAGTCCTTTCGTGTTTTGAGATACTATTGTAATTGTCGGACCAGTCATGATTGTGTGTGTGAGGGAGTGTGTTGCGCTCTTACCCATTGCAGGTGGTTAGACAGTTGATCTAGAAGCTCTTTTGAGGGAGTCAGGGCAGAAGAGGGAGTATAGAGAAGGAGATAGATGGTTGGATTAAACATTAGACTGTTCTCTGGCACACTATGGTAGACAAACAAAAAACAGAATTAACAAAAATACAAACAATGAAGTAGAACAAATTTAAAACAGTATTTCCATCAATTACAATATGTTTGCTGTTTGCAAACAAATTGTAAAACATTGCAGTCTTAGAGATAAAAAAAAATAATATCAATAATAATAATGATATGAGGGGTATGATAAATATGCAATTTACATGCCAGGCTCCTCCTAATGGGTGGTCCACCCCAGGATGGAAGGTAGTAGGTGGCACTATGTCAACACATGACTATGTTAAAAGTTATAAAATATTAAATGTTCAATAGATTATTGGCATTTTTCCCGGTCACATACCATTTTGGGTATCTGTCAATTTTCAAGGTATCCTGTATACATACTAATTTGGAAGTTCATGTGAGATCTGCTTCTGTTCCCCTATGAGTCAGGGCATTAGTCGGTGCATTCTTTCTTCTTTTAATACTGTTGTCCATTCTGGATGTTGGGGTCTATGCAGGGGGTTCCCTTGGGCGCTATCATCTTTGGTGTTATCTTTCAGTAAAGGGAGAGATGGCTGGGGATATCCAGCTGTTTACAAAAATGATCTAGATCCTCAGGGTCTCTGTATGTGTATATTTTATCTTCTTTTATGACCTTAATGGCAAATGGGAAACCCCATCTGTAAGGGATTCCCAAATCTGAAAGATAAAGGGTTAAATATCTTGCCTCTTTGCGTTTTGCCAATATTATAGGGCTGAAATCCATGTAGATCTGGAGGGAGTCCTCCCCAAATACTATGGAGGATTTCTTTCTTGCAGCTTGCAAGATCTTCTCTTTGTCCGTGAACTTGTGGCAACAGAGAATAATGTCTCTAGGGGGTGCTGAGGGTGGTGGCTTCACTCTAAAGCTCTATGAGCTCTGTCAAGTATTATGTTCTCATCTTTGTTTAGCTCAAGTAGGTATTGGAACAGGTTTTGTATATAAGATGGTATTTGTGCTGGTTGAATCTTTTCAGGTACCCCCCTGATTCGTAGATTTTTTTTCAACCTGTGATTGTAGTTGGAGTATAGTGGTATTCTGTTGTACAGTTATAGCCATAAGATCTGAAGCTTGTGATGATTCTTCTACTTGCTCTTCTAAGTGAAGTACTCTATTTCCCAGCACATTGACATCTCGTTTGACCTCTGCTAATCCATCTTTTATTGCTTTACTGACTTGTGTCATAAAGTTGATGAGATCATCCTTTGTAGTTAGTGAATTAAGGTCCGCTTTAGTGATTGGAGTTGTGTCACCCGTGGGGTATGATAAAGGATATCAGAGATATCTAACAATGGTGTAGCTATATCACTAGCATTAAAAAATACATTAAATTTACCCCCACATGGGGTTGCTGGTTTTGTAGGTTTGTCTGCCCTAGATTTGTTTCTTTCTGCCATTTTTTGGGCTTGAATAAAGGTTCACTTTGTTGCATTTTTAGTGTCTTTTAGGAGAAGGAGAGGTCTTTATAAATTCTTTCAAACCTCTTGTTCACTTTTTATGTCAATTTGGATTAGCTATATCGCCCTTTTGAAGGAAAGTGAAAATGTGCCCTTGCTAAAGCTTTTTGTTACAATATAATGAAAGTCGAGAACTGGAACAAATAAAGCATAATATGAGCAGAGGAGTTCATTATGCTTAATGCAGATTCCCACTTGGAACCTGGAATGTGGATCTTGTAACTGCTCTGTATTGTATCGATGTGTGTGTATATCTCTCTCTAGGGAGCAGTTGTGCACCTTAATTTTTGTGATTGTAGTATTTTGTGTTTTCTGCAAAATGTTTCTTTATCCCCTATTAGGCCTCACCTCGTTACTTTGGAGGTCAAGTGGTACACTGAAGGGTGAATCTGTCCATGTGTAGTGACCCGGGATCCGTCTACAGTCGATGTTACTGTGCCCCAAAATGTGCGGTGTGTGTTCTCTGTCACGCTGTCTGTTAGGCCCGGGAGTCCAGTCGTGTAGCTCCATGCGCTGCTCCCTAGTATGATCGGAGCTTTACAGATGCCACTCTGTGCTTTTAAGGCATATCCCTATGCCTCTGCCAAGTTATTTTTGTGGGGTTTTGCATGGTTAGGCTGCCCATCAGGAGTAGCTCCGGAGTGTTAGAGAAGTGCGGCCATGCTCTTCCTTGGCTGGCTTCGCCCCCCCTACATATATTCTTTTTTAATATATAGCTGTCTATAAAGATTTTTTGTGTGAACATTTCACAAATAGATGATTGGTATGTTGGTATGATGAGCCTGTATATTAACTACAGTTATATTTGGATGATTTTCCATTTAATTTTATAAGTCAATAGAAAAACAAAATAGAAACTCAGATGAAAGGATGTTTATCACATTGAACTGCTTGATATCAGATCTGTTTCTTGGACACATTCTTTGAATGACATCTTCAAAATAGTACTTGAACTTATACTTTCTTAAAACAGGCATTTGGTTATGTGACATGAAAGTGATTTTATTTGAAAAGTGTAAAAGGCAGCCTATATGTTTCAACTAAATATTCAAATGTTTAAAAAACTATTAAATACAAAAGAATTGCATAATCAACAAATGCATAATAAAAAAAACTTTTTTTTTTTTTTAAAACTGTCTTAATTTCAAATGAATAGTAGATTTTTTTTCCTGACAAATTTCTTTTAGTTCCATTTTTCTCCTCCCTACATCATGTGGCATCCATTAGCCAATCACAAAATGCATGAGCACATATACTGTGAATTCTTGCACATGCTCAATAGGTGCTGCTGCCTTAGAAAGTGTGCATAACAATAGCTTGAGAAAATTTTGATAATAGAAGTAAAATGGGAAATGTTTAAAATCGTATGATTTATTGGAATTCTAAAAAAAAATAATAATAATAATTTAGTGTTCCTTTAAAAGATTTATAATAGACATAGCTGCTATGTCTACAAATAAGGAATATAACTTATATTTTATTCAACTGTTATGTGGTATTAATTTTAATGTATTCAATTTTATTTTATGTTAAAATGACACTAAATAACCATGTAATTCACTATAAAAGATTGAATAATGCTGGGTTAAAAAAAACAACAAAAAAAACTTTGCAGTGTAGATGGATCATTTTGTCCTCATTTCCTATGTGCATTTTCAACAATCTTCCCTGCAACCCATGAGGCAAGAGTGCATTCCATGGAATTTCGAAACCTGACCCTCCTTAAAGGGACATTATACACTAGATTTTTCTTTGCATACATGTTTTTTAGATGATCCATTTATATAGCCTATACGTTGTTTTGTTTTGTTTTTAAAGTATAGTTTTGCTTATTTTTAAATAACATTGCGTTGATTTTCAGACTCCTAACCAAGCTCCAAAGTTTTAGGAGAATACTAATCAGCTTGCTTCTGTTTGTGTAAGAAATATTTTCATATGCAGAGGAAGGGGGGGGTCTGCTTTTTTTGCTATAGAACCACTTTCAGTGGGTGTTCCATCTAACCTTTTTAACAGTGCTAAACTGCGAGCTTCTAAGTAAGTTTTTAAATGGTTTTATACTGGATTTTTAGATCAGTATCTGTACATATTATTCTTTATAGTAGTGTCTACTACATGCCGTTAAATGAAAATTGGTGTATACTATCCCTTTAACAGCAATTGCTTAATTGGTATTTTCCCTATTGGCCAGATCAAAAATAGATAAGATAAACAAAACTCAACAGGCTTTTCAATGGGTGTATCCCAGTACGGCATAATATTGCAAATGCTGCTAACAAAACAACAGTTTTAAATACTATTCTCATATAGATATTTTGAAATAAAATGTTTCATTAGGCATATATAAAACTGTCTCTTTAATTTACTACATATTACACATTATATAATGCCAATTAAAGTGTTTATTAAATCAGAAAACATTGGACCATATCTCAGTTAAATAGATAAAAATGCTGCAATAATATTCTTCCCTGACAAATAATAAATGAATATTTTTTTAACTATAAGATAAAAATAATTTCAAATGCATTTCTCATAAATTATTGAAAACAATGGGAGCATTTAATTAGGCTACTGTATCACATTTCATTTAGAGTGTGCATCTGACAACTTTTCAAATTGTAGCGATTCATCCACCTCTGACACTTGGCATCTATAGCTCATTCTAATTTAAATGTATACTATTTTTTAACTATTCTACTCAAAGTATCCTTAGAGATCTCATTCCACGCCTACTCAAGTCTTCAAGATATAAATATTTCCCTTTTATTTTATTCCAGTGTACACTTGAAGAAAATACTTCTTTTCTCTAAAACTAAATTTCTGTGTAATTCTTACTAACGTTTGGCACAATGTATCTCAGTATCCCATGAAACAGCTTTTTAAAAATCAAATTACTAGATATGAAATATTATAATTAATAATTATAATACGACAATATATGAAATAATGAAATAGACATTAATTTGATTCCAACTTTTCTCTCTATTCTAACCCACTAACATAGCTGTGTAAAGTGTTTCATGGTTTTTAAATATAAAGGGAGATGAAACCCAAAATGTTTTCGTTTATGATACAGACAGGGCATACAGTTTTAAACAACTTTCCATATCCTTTGTTGAAAATAATATCTTGATTGGTTGGCATCAAAATTGATAACAGAAGTAAATTGAAAAGTTGTTTACAAATGTTTAATCTATGTGAATCATGAAATGAAAAGTTTGTGTGTCATGTCCCTTTAAGTATGTGTGGATTTTTATTTATTTATTTATTTTTTGCTTCACAATGAGAATTCCTTACCAGTGCTGTATCAGTCTATCAATAATACATTGTCATTGTTATTGCATTATTTTAAATGTATCTAATTTAAAGGGACAGTCTACTGCAGATTTGTTATTGTTTAAAAAAATAGATAATCCTTTTATTAACTAGCATCCTCTATCGGTGAAAAACTGTCAAAATGCACTAAGATTAGAGGTGGCCTTCAATGGCTAAGAAAGTAGCATATGAGCCTACCTAGGTTTAGCTTTCAACTAAGAATACCAACAGAACAAAGTCAAAATGATGATAAAAGTAAATTGGAAAGTTGTTTAAAATTGCATGCCCTATCTGAATCATGAAAGTTTAATTTTGACTAGACAGTCCCTTTAGCAGCCTTACCCACTAGAAAATTCTTTACAGGGCCTATATTTGCATTTTGCATCACTTTTTGATTAAAATGTTTCATGGGGCTGTGAGTACCTATTTGGGGCTTTAGTGTTAGTTAGTTTTTTTTAAATTTGGGGTTTATTTATTTTTTTAATTATGGTTTGGTGTGTGGGGTTTTAATGTTAGAGGGGGGCTTTATATATTTTTAATGTAAAAGAGCTGATTTCGTTAGGCAATGCCCTACAAAGAGCCATTTTAAGGGCTACTAGTTTATTCTTAGATTAGGGGTGTTTTTATTTTTTGGGGGGGGTTATTTTCATTTCATTTTATTTTTTTTATTTTGGATAATGTGTTTTATTATTTTGTGTAATGTTAGACTTTTTATTTTCTGTCATTTTAGATTAGTTAAAACTTAGTTTTCTTTATTTTTAAAGTAATGTTAGCTTTTTTATTTTAATTGTAATTTAGGATTATTTTAATTTATGTAATGGGGTTAATTTAGGGGGTATGGTGAGAATAGGTGGCGCAAACGATTGCTAATTCCCTGTGTATGAAAAAATGGTATTGCTTAGTGTTGTCAGAACTGTTATTCTATTATTTATATTAAATTGTTCTCTGTTTAGCGAGTATCGCTGTGAATGCTATATAGCACAATTAATGATATCCTACATGTGGTATGTTGGGTTTAATTGTTATATTGTCGCTATACCTTAAATACTAAAATTTGTGAATATTCCGCTTATGTTACTTGGTATTAATAATATACTCCTTAAATATAAATAAAAGCCAATATGCTGGATATAGTTAATACAGTTTTATTAGATCATAATATATATATATATATATACTTGCATAATGTTATCCTGTGACAGGAGCGAGCTGCACTTAGTGCTATGGCGCGGTCGGGCCGGGCTGTGACTATACAGCTGGCCCGATGCGCAGACTAAAAATAACAGACCCGCTCAGCAGAGAGCAGAGAGCGGGTCTGTAAAAGCGCCGTATTTTAGCAAATTAAACGGTAAAAAATGCTTTTATGGCTATAGCACCTAAATAATGTTATATAATTCTGCACTATGTGCAGAATTATATAACATTATTTTTAAGGTTTACTGTCCCTTTAATGTATATCGACAATATAACAATTAAACCCAACATACCACATGTAGGATATCATTAATTGTGCTATATAGCATTCACAGCGATACTCGCTAAACAGAGAACAATTTAATATAAATAATAGAATAACAGTTCTGACAACACTAAACAATACCATTTTTTCATACACAGGGAATTAGCAATCGTTTGCGCCACCTATTCTCACCATAGCTCATTTCTATAAAACATTGGGATAAAGTTTTTTATAAGATGTACAATATTCCCCTCCTAACTTACAGTCTAAACATATCCCAGACGTACCTGTAACGTTTAATTTAGGGGGTGTTAGGTTGGGCGGGCTTAGTGATTAGTTATTTGCGTTGTGGGCTTTGGCGGTTTAGGGGTTAATATATTTATAATAATTGCAATGTGGATTAATGGTGGTTTAGGGGTTAATGGATTTATTGAGTTAATTAGTGATGTGGGTTAATGGCGGTTTAGGGGTTAATAGATGTATTAGGTAGCTTGCAATGTTGGTGTTGGCGGATTTAGGGTTTAATAATTTTATTAGGTAGTTGGTTCGTTTTTTTAAAAAAAATACTTATTGTGGGCGGTTAGTTTTTTTTTTTTAAATACTTATTGTGGGCGGGTAGGTTTTATTTTTAAATATTTATTTAAACTGTGGATAGCAAAAACAATGTATACATGAAAGATCCAGTACCAGACAGTAAATCTAGCTGATCCGCTTAGATGTTACATCAAAGAGATATTGTCTAAGGTCACATTACTATTAAATACTATAGGTTCCATGTTCAAGTTGTTAAGCATATGTGACCTAATATAAACATTTATCATTTTTATTTCTTTAGCAGAAATAAAAGGGTGTTGTTCTGTGTTTTAATTTAATCCTGTGATACAAAATATGGAAACAGATAACTAATCAATATTTGTCTGTCTTTTCTGGTAAGAGGATTCCAGAAGTATAAATTTCAGTTCTTAGTGGGATCTGTAAATAGCCCTTGACAATTTGTACAAAGATTTTGTAACTTTATATATATAAAATAAAGGTATACATTAATAAGTATTGTGTTATGTCTTCAATTGTTTAAATATGTTATTAGATAAGAAAGAGAAACAAAGAAAGCGAGTAAGAAGTGAAGTATAGAGGAAGATGGAGGGAGAAAAAGGAGGGAGGGGTAAATTAAATTGTTTTGTTCCATAGTGTCAGCATCATTTCATGAGTTTCTAATTTGTGTGTTTTAAGGTAGTGGTATCTCTCCAAAGAAAGAAGCTCAGAGACCTGTTGTCTTTATTTCTGTATAGATAGTACATTTAGGATCTTCCATTTCTTGGGAATGAGTCTTCTGGCTCCTTTCAGCATTATTAAAAGAAGTGCTAAACTAGGTGCATCTTTCATTTTCGGCAAAGAGCAAAACAATAGACACTCTGGATTATTTGGAATCTGTACATTTAAAATATCTGAAATTGCAGATAGGATATCAGACCAAAAAATGTGTAATCTCGAACATGACAACCATATGTTGAGAAGGGATCCCTCTCCAACACATCCTCTCCAGCAGGTCTCACTCAAAGAGGGAAACATCCTATGGAGTCTTATAGGGGTAAGATACCATCTACACAGGAATTTTATATGTATTTCCTGTATAGCAGCAGAGACTGAGGAACGTTTTGTTAATTTAAAAACTTTCATCCATGAATCGAAGTCTATTTCTTGAGAGAGGTCCCTATTTCATGCAAGAGTGTATGATGGGAGTGTTGTGAGGTATGTGATGGATGTGAATTTATATAAGAGGTATATGAGGTGCTTTGGGGTTTCCGACAAAATACATAGTTTTTCAAATTGTGTAAGTTCCCTGCCAATGTCTTTCTTATACTTATGTTGTGATATATAATTAACTAATTGGTTGTAGTTTAACCATGAGAAAAAAAATCTCTTTGTGGGCTTCTTCCAATTGTGCTTGTGGTTTACGAAGGACATTTTCTGTAATGAACAGAACTGAACCTGTTTTTAGACTGTAGACTTGTTTAATACAAAAGCCTAATTTACAGTATTTGGAGATCCACGTTTTCAATAATTGGTGCGAGAGGGGAAAATCTAGATGAAATTAGGGTGCTAGTCGCTAAAATCTTATCCCATTCTGACAAAATTTCAGCTGTTAAAATATATTTGTTAGGTTTTTGGGTCTTTTTGTTTGGGGGGGAGTCATGCTAGAGTACCAACGTTATTTAATTTAAAAACTTGTCTGTCTAAGTATACCCAGGCCTTGCGATTAGTGTTATGTGACCATTCAACAATATGCTGAAGTGTGATCGCTCTTCTATAGGCAACTAAATTTGGTAGACTTAGTCCTCCTCTATCTCTTGTCAAATACATGCTTCTTTTTGGTATTCTGGGTTTTATGTCTGCCCATATATATTGATCAATTGTTTTTTGTAGTTGAGGGACATATCCCTCATGAAGAGGAATTGGTAAGGTTTGAATGATATATAATATTCCTGGTAGAACATTCATTTTTATTACTCCTATTCTCCCCAACCTCGAAAACGGTTTATTTTTCCATGCTGAAAAGTCGCTTATAATTAATTTTTTTAGGGGAATATAGTTGTGCTTATAAAGGTCTTGTAGAGAGGAGGTTAAGAATATTTCCAGATATTTTAGTTTATGTTGGGCAACTGATATGTTATATTTGTCTATTAATTGCTGTGTATGATGATTTTGAGTGTTGATATTTAAAAGTTCATATTTGTTTAAATTTAAAAGGAGGTTTGAAGTTTTTTTTCATTTAGTAGTTCTGGAATGGACGTCTCTGCTTCTGTCAAAGTGAAGAGGATATCATCTGCATAACAAACTTGTTTAAATTCTGTATCACCTACTACTTATCCTTTATTTTTTTTATTATTCCTTATTTTTTGGGCAAGTACTTCAAAAGATATATAGCGAAGAGCAGGGGCGAGAGCGGACACCCCTGTCTAGTGCCATTACTTATATGGAATGTATCTGATAATATACCATTTATAATCACAAAAAGGAAGAGGCAAATAGCACAAAACAATGCCCAAACAGCACCTTAGCTCCCTTTTTCCCTTTTCTCAGGTATTTGGTGACAAGTGGTATAGAGGAGACTGCTTTCCTCTCAATGCATTTTATTTTATTTGTACCAGAATAAAGTTCAAAAAAGTTTTTTACTAACTTGGTGCTGTAGACTTTTGTATTGACAAAAAGGAAGAGGAGCATAAAGGAAAATGCAAGTTCAAGGTTATTTATTAATAACTTACACAAAAAGTGTGACAACAAACAGATGTTGAGGGGATAATTAACCCCCGGGGTAAAATACAGAGTGTTCTTTGAGCTGTCAAACGCACTGTGGTTTGTAATTGAAAGGCCGTGTGATTCAGTATATATGTGATCTATCCTTGTATAGCTGTTGTGCGGATTAGAGTAGAAGATATAATCCCTGTCCATAGGGTGCAGTGTTCTCCAGATATCATGACGTGTCAGATTATTTAGGGTATTTTTAACCGATTTCAGTATAGTATTAGGGGTGCCAGAAATTCCCCTGGAAGAGTCAACAGTAGGGTCTAGTGAAAGGTTAAAGTCGCTAGCTAAATATGTGACTCCCTTAGAATGGTCCAAAATCAGGTTAGCTATTTTTTTAAAGAAGACATTTTGTGTCTGGTTTGGGGCATAGATATTTAGTAGTGTGATATGGTGTCCATAAAGTATCCCTGTCAGGAGGATATATCTTCCCTCTTAATCTTTTTCAATGTGTGTTATTTGGAGAGGTAGTGTTTTATGTAGGAGTATACATACTCCAGCATTCTTATTCGGGCCAGAGGCAAAGAATGCTGTAGAATATTGTTTATTGTTAAAGAGACTAATATAAACTAGCTCTAAATAGGGGGCGCTATAATAAGTGTATTAGGACAATGATAAATGAGTGTGTAAGCTCTACACATCAACACAAAAACATCTACCAACACATATACACACACACATATATGTGAAAAATTAATTATATATGTTATACATACATATATATATATATATATATATATATATATATATATATATATATATATATACAGGGAGTGCAGAATTATTAGGCAAATGAGTATTTTGACCACATCATCCTCTTTATGCATGTTGTCTTACTCCAAGCTGTATAGACTCGAAAGCCTACTACCAATTAAGCATATTAGGTGATGTGCATCTCTGTAATGAGAAGGGGTGTGGTCTAATGACATCAACACCCTATATCAGGTGTGCATAATTATTAGGCAACTTACTTTCCTTTGGCAAAATGGGTAAAAAGAAGGACTTGACAGGCTCAGAAAAGTCAAAAATAGTGAGATATCTTGCAGAGGGATGCAGCACTCTTAAAATTGCAAAGCTTCTGAAACGTGATCATCAAACAATCAAGCGTTTCATTCAAAATAGTCAACAGGGTCGTAAGAAGCGTGTGGAAAAACCAAGGCACAAAATAACTGCCCATGAACTGAGAAAAGTCAAGCGTGCAGCTGCCAAGATGCCACTTGCCACCAGTTTGGCCATATTTCAGAGCTGCAACATCACTGGAGTGCCCAAAAGCACAAGGTGTGCAATACTTGGCCAAGGTAAGAAAGGCTGAAAGACGACCACCACTGAACAAGACACACAAGCTGAAACGTCAAGACTGGGCCAAGAAATTTCTCAAGACTGATTTTTCTAAGGTTTTATGGACTGATGAAATGAGAGTGAGTCTTGATGGGCCAGATGGATGGGCCCGTGGCTGGATTGGTAAAGGGCAGAGAGCTCCAGTCCGACTCAGACGCCAGCAAGGTGGAGGTGGAGTACTGGTTTGGGCTGGTATCATCAAAGATGAGCTTGTGGGGCCTTTTCGGGTTGAGGATGGAGTCAAGCTCAACTCCCAGTCCTACTGCCAGTTTCTGGAAGACACCTTCTTCAAGCAGTGGTACAGGAAGAAGTCTGCATCCTTCAAGAAAAACATGATTTTCATGCAGGACAATGCTCCATCACACGCGTCCAAGTACTCCACAGCGTAGCTGGCAAGAAAGGGTATAAAAGAAGAAAATCTAATGACATGGCCTCCTTTTTCACCTGATCTGAACCCCATTGAGAACCTGTGGTCCATCATCAAATGTGAGATTTACAAGGTGGGAAAACAGTACACCTCTCTGAACAGTGTCTGGGAGGCTGTGGTTGCTGCTGCACGCAATGTTGATGGTGAACAGATCAAAACACTGACAGAATCCATGGATGGCAGGCTTTTGAGTGTCCTTGCAAAGAAAGGTGGCTATATTGGTCACTGATTTGTTTTTGTTTTGTTTTTGAATGTCAGAAATGTATATTTGTGAATGTTGAGATGTTATATTGGTTTCACTGGTAAAAATAAATAATTGAAATGGGTATATGCATACACACACACACACAAAAACAGTTATATGTGAGTGCCAGTAGTAGTATTTAGTGATGTCCCGAACTGTTTGCCCGTGAACGGTTCACAGCGAACATAGCTTGTTCGCGTTTGCGTTTGTGGGTGAACACATGGTGATGTTCGATCCGCCCCTATGTGTCATCATTGAGGAAACTTTGACCCTGTATGTCACAGCCGTCTGACACATTAGAGCCAATCAACATCAGACTCTCCCTCACAGACCCTCCCAGCTACTCGGAATCCGCCATTTTAGACTCATAACGACCTTGCTTTCTTAATGAGAGGACGTGTTGTGTTTTTGCTCCTGACATTAATAGGAAAAACATAGCTAGGCTAGTGTATTTAGTGTCCACTACAGTCCAGAAGGACTCCACTCATCTCTGCTGCAAGCACAGCACCCCAAAAAGCCCTTTTTAGGGCTATATTTCGTGCCGTTTTTTTTTTTCTTTTTTTTTTTATTAGCATTTGCCTGGCTTTCAGGCTGTGTGTTTAATGCTCAAAGCATATGCTGTGATTACTGCCACCACTGATATCTCCATAACAACATTAGTTTAAATTTAACTAAACAAAAATTTTAATTATTTTGCTAGTGTAATTTTTTTTCATTTTCTCTCAGGCCTGTGTCACACAGAATATACTCTGGTTCATTGCTCTGTGCCAGCCACCAGTGTTAATATCCGTTTATTACATTATTTTAAATTAAAAAAAAAAATTAAAAAATATTTTGCTAGTGTAATCTAATTACATTTACTATCAGGCCTGTGTCTGGCTCACTCAGCATTAATATACCTAATTTTTTTTCAGTCTTTTGGTTAATTGGTTTGTGCCAGGCAGCCACCCAGCATATCTTCTTCACCTTAATTTAAATATTGAAAAAAAAGTTTAAATTTGTTTGATAGTGTAATCTAATATAATTTTCTATCAGGCCTGTGTGTTTTGCTGACATATAGAGCCTACTGTGTTTACTTGCTGCCCTCCTTAGTCTATGAGCCACGACTCATATGTGTTTAAACTTTTTTTAATTCCCCCCCTCCAAAAAAATAATTTAAATCATTTTTCTAGTGTAATCTAATAGTATTTTCTATCAGGCGTGTGTGTATCTGACTTACAGAGCCTACTGTTTAAATAGCTGCCCTTCCAAGGCTATCAGCCACAACTCATATGTATGTGCTTAACCTTTTTCTTTAAATTCTCCAAAAAAGTCTTTAAATCATTATGCTAGTGTAATCTAATTTTATTTTCTATCAGGCCTGTGTCTAACTGTCTATCTGACTTACACAGTATACTGTTGTTAATTGCTGCCCTACGTAGAAGCCAGCCAGTGCGACCACTCATATGTGCATTGCACTTCTTAACATAATTTTAATATTAAAATCTAAAATTTTAAAATATTTTGCTAGTGTAATCTAACTTAATTTTCTATCAGGCCTGTGTTTTTATCACTTACACAGCATACTGTGATAAATTGCTGCCCTACCTACCATCCATGACTCATATCTGCCAGCCTGTGTGCCAGGCCCAACTAGCCAATTAGTGGCACCAATCATAATTCTTGTAACAGTATCAAAAAAATTAAAATTCATAATTTTTTGTACTTCAAATATTCAGTCTACTAGTGCCATTGAATTGCTGTTTCCTCCTGCCTGGCAGCCTGTGTGCCAGGCACAAACTAGCCAATTAGTGCCAAAAATCCTAGTTTTTGTAAAAGTATTGTTAATCTTTAAAATTCCAAATTGATCGCTTGTGAGTCCTCAGTTTGCTCGTGCCATTGAATTGCACTTTCCTACTGCCTGCCAGCGTGTTTTCCAGGCCCAACTAGCCAATTAGTGGAACCAATCATAATTCTAGTAACAGTATATAAAAAAATAAAAATCATAATTTTTTGGACTGCAAATATTCAGTCTCCTAGTGCCATTGAATTGCATTTACCTCCTGTCTGCCAGCATTTTGTGCCAGGCCGTCTAGCCAACTATTTACACCAATCATAATTGTTGTCACAGTATAGTTACTAATTAAAATTAAAAAAAAATTGATTGTTGATCTTAATCCTCAGTTTGCTCGTGCCAATGAATTTCACTTTCCTCCTGCCTTGCAGCCTGCTGTGTGCCAGGCCCACCTAGCCAATTATTGCCAGCAATCATATTTATTTTAACAGTCATGCAAAAATTGTCAATAATCACTGTTTTGACTTTCAGTATTCAGTCTCCTAGTGTCCTTGAATTGCATTTACCTCCTGCCTGCCAGCCTTTTGTGCCAGGCCGTCTTGCCAACTATTTACACCAATCATAATTGTTGTCACAGTATAGTTACTAATTAAAATTAAAAAAATCTTGATTGTTAATCTTAATCCTCAGTTTGCTCGTGCCATAGAATTGCACTTTTCTACTGCCTTCCAAGCCTGTGTGCCAGGCCTACTTTTAAAATATTTACACCAATCATATTTGTTGTCACAGTATTCTTAATAATTAAAAATTAAAATTTTTGGTAATAGTTGTTCTGAATCCTCAGTTTGCTTGTGCCATTTAATTTCACTTTCCTCCTGCCTTGCAGCCTGCTGTGTGCCAAGCCCACCTAGCCAATCATATTTCTTTTAAAAGTATTGCAAAAATTGTCAATCATCACTGTTTTGACTGTCAGTATTCAGTCTCCTAGTGTCCTTGAATTGCATTTACCTCCTGCCTGCCAGCCTTTTGTGCCAGGCCATCTTGCCAACTATTTACACCAATCATAATTGTTGTCACAGTATAGTTACTAATTAAAATTAAAAAAAATTTGATTGTTGATCTTAATCCTCAGTTTGCTCGTGCCATTGAATTGCACTTTTCTACTGCCTTCCAAGCCTGTGTGCCAGGCCTACTTTCAAAATATTTACACCAATCATATTTGTTGTCACAGTATTCTTAATAATTAAAAATTTAAATTTTTGGTAATAGTTGTTCTGAATCCTCAGTTTGCTCGTGCCATTGAATTTCACTTTCCTCCTGCCTTGCAGCCTGCTGTGTGCCAGGCCCACCTAGCCAATTATTGCCAGCAATCATATTTCTTTTAACAGTATTGTAAAAATTGTCAATCATCACTGTTTTGACTGTCAGTATTCAGTCTCCTAGTGTCATTCAGTTGCATTTACCTCCTGCCTGCCAGCCTTTTGTGCCAGGCCGTCTTGCCAACTATTTACACCAATCATAATTGTTGTCACAGTATAGTTACTAATTAAAAATAAAAAATTCTTGATTGTTGATCTTAATCCTCAGTTTGCTCGTGCCATAGAATTGCACTTTTCTACTGCCTTCCAAGCCTGTGTGCCAGGCCTACTTTCAAAATATTTACACCAATCATATTTGTTGTCACAGTATTCTTAATAATTAAAAATTAAAATTTTTGGTAATATTTGTTCTAAATCCTCAGTTTGCTCGTGCCATTGAATTTCACTTTCCTCCTGCCTTGCAGCCTGCTGTGTGCCAGGCCCACCTAGCCAATTATTGCCAGCAATCATATTTCTTTTAACAGTATTGCCAAAATTGTCAATCATCACTGTTTTGACTGTCAGTATTCAGTCTCCTAGTGCCCTTGAATTGCATTTACCTCCTGCCTGCCAGCCTTTTGTGCCAGGCCGTCTTGCCAACTATTTACACCAATCATAATTGTTGTCACAGTATAGTTACTAATTAAAATTAAAAAAAATTTGATTGTTGATCTTAATCCTCAGTTTGCTCGTGCCATTGAATTGCACTTTTCTCCTGCCTGCCAGCCTGTGTGCCAGGCCCAACTATCCAATTAGTGCCAGCAATCATATTTCTTTTAACAGTATTGAAAAATTTGTCATTAATCACTGTTTTGACTGTCAATTTGCAGTCTACTAGTGCCCTTGAATTGCATTTTCCTCCTGCCTGCCTGTGTGCCAGCCCCAACTAGCCAATTAGTGCCACCAATCATATTTCTTGTAACAGTATTGGAATTTTTGTTAATCATAACTGTTTTGACTGTGATTCTTCAGTCTCCTAGTGCCATTGAATTGCATTTTCCTTTCTCCCAGCGTGTGTGCCAGACAGGCCCATTTGCCAACTAGTGCCAAACAATCATATTTGTTGTCACGGTACTTGTAATATTTTAAAAAATTAACAATTTGTGATTTTTAAAACATCTGTCTTTTTTGTTGTTGTCAGTCTCACAGCGTATACTGTGCCCACTTTCACAGTGCCACCACTCAATTGGTGTAATAGTATTGTTAGTGTCCATTTTTAAAAAAATGACAGGCAGAGGCAGGCCACCATGCAGGTTTCGTGGTCATGGTTGTGGTGCTGTGATTCCTTTAGACCCTACAAATATGCACATTGTTCAGATGCCGGGTGCCAGGGGGGACGCAAAAAGTTCTGAGGAGGACCTAGTTGAATGGCTAACACAGGACACCCATTCTTCTTCAGCTTCTGCTGCTAGTCCTCCTAACCTTGACACACCATCTATGTCCAGCTGTGCTTTGGGCAGGTCTCAAGTGACCAGTGCCACTCCCCCACCTGTCGCCACCACCAACACTAGCACCACAGCTGCTTCACTTGATCTGTCACAGGAGTTATTGATACATCATTTGGAAGAAATGAGTGATGCGCAACCATCATTGACAGAGGATGTAGATAATAGTGATCAGTCTCAGTCAGGCAGCATTACCGACATGGAGGTACGGTGTGATGATGATGATTATGTTGTACCCACTGCTGCTTCCTTTCTTGATGTTTCAGATACAAGTGAAGCGGTTGATGATGATGTGTCGGTGGATGTCACATGGGTGCCTGCTAGAAGAGAAGAAGAAGAGGGGGAAAGTTCAGATGGGGAGACAGAGAGGAGGAGGAGACGATTTGGAAGCATGGGGAGGTCGTCTCAAGGAGCTAGTGGCACAGTCAGACAGCATGCATCGGCACCAGGGGTCAGCCAGACAGCACGCCGATGCCCATAAATGCATGCTGTTGCCACCACCAGAATGCGGTCATCGCAGAGCTCAGCAGTGTGGCATTTTTTTTGTGTGTCTGCCTCTGACAACAGCGATGCCATTTGCAACCTGTGACAAAAGAAACTGAGTCGTGGGAAGTCCAACAGCCACCTAGGTACAACTGTTTTGCAAAGGCACATGGTCTCCCATCACAAAGGCCGATGGTAAGAACACATGAGTAGAAGCAGCACACAAAGTGAAAGCCGCCCTCCTCCTCCTGCTCCAACATCTTCAGCCACGTCAACCAGTGCTGTCCTTCTTGCTCCCTCTCAAACATCCTCCACTCAGTCTCTCTTACGTAGCAGCTCCTGGTCATCTGCCCACAGTCGGGTGTCTGTCAAGTATATGTTTGAGCGTAAGAAGCCAATTTCTCAAAGTCACCCCCTTGCCCGGCGTCTGACAGCTGGCTTGTCTGAACCATTAGCCCGCCAGCTTTTACCATACAAGCTGGTGGAGTCTGATGCTTTCAAAAAATTTGTATCTATTGGGACACCGCAGTGGAAGGTACCTGGCAGAAATTTATTTTCACAAAAGGCAATCCCAAACCTGTACTCTGTTGTTCAAAAGGAAGTCATGGCATGTCTGGCACACAGCGTTGGGGCAAGGGTCCATATGACCACGGATAGCTGGTCTGCAAAGCATGGTCAGGGCAGGTATATCACCTACACTGCGCATTGGGTAAACCTGCTGACTTCTGACAAGCATGGAATGCGTGGCTCTGCAGAAGAGTTGGTGAACCACCACGACTTGCAGGAAGGCCTGCTGCTACCTCCTCTACTCCTCCTACTCCATCCTCTTCCATAACCTCTTCCTCGGCTGAGTCCTCTTCAACTTCTGCGTCTTGCTCCATATCTATGGCACCCACCCAGCTCACCAGGTACTATGCTACATCCCGGGTACGGCAGTCTCACGACATCTTGGGGTTGACTTGCCTGAAAGCGGAGAGTCACACCGCACCAGCACTCCTGACCGCCCTGAACGCACAGGTGGATCAGTGGCTGACTCCGCACCAACTGGAGATTGGCAAGGTTGTTTCTGACAATGGAAGTAATTTGGTGGCGGCATTGAAATTGGGCAAGTTGACACATGTGCCGTGCATGGCACATGTGTGTAATCTAATTGTAAAACGATTTGTCCATAAGTACCCAGGCTTACAGGACGTCCTGAAGCAGGCCAGGAAGGTGTGTGGCCATTTCAGGCGTTCCTACATGGCCATGGCGCACTTGTCCGATATCCAGCATCTAAACAACCTGCCAGTGAGGCGCTTGATTTGCGACAGCTCAACACGGTGGAATTCAACACTCCTAATGTTTGACCGCCTGCTACAACATGAAAAAGCTGTTAATGAGTATTTGTATGACTGGGGTGCTAGGCCAGCCTCTGGGGAGCTGGGGATATTTTTTCCAAATTACTGGATGCTCATGCACAATGCCTGTAGGCTCATGTGTCCTTTTGAGGAGGTGACAAACCTTGTCAGTCGCACCGAAGGCACCATCAGCGACATCATACAATTTGTTTTCTTCCTGGAGCGTGCCCTGCGAAGAGTGCTGGATCAGGCAGTAGATGAGCGTGGAGAGGAAGAGGAAGAGTTGTGGTGTCCATCACCCCCACAAACAGCCTTATCAGCATCGCTTGCTGGACCTGTGGCAACGCAGGAATAGGATTGTGAGGAAGAGGAGTCAGAGGAGGAATGTGGCTTTGAGGAGGAGGAGGAAGACCGAGCACAACAGGCATCCCAGGGTGCTCATTGTTGTCACCTCTCTGGTACCCGTGGTGTTGTACGTGGCTGGGGGGAAGAAGATACCATCAGTGAGATCAGTGAGGAGGAGGAACGGGACATGATTAGCTCGGCATCCAACCTTGTTCAAATGGGTTCTTTCATGCTGTCATGTCTGTTGAAGGAACCTTTGTATAAAAAAGCTGAAGGAGAACGACCTGTACTGTGTGTCCATGCTCCTCAACCCCCGGTATAAGCATAAAGTGCCTGAAATGTTACCAAATTCCCGCAAGTCACAAAAGATGGAGCATTTTAAGAATAAATTAAAAACTATGCTTTACACAGCGTATAAGGGTGATGTCACAGCACCACGGGAATGTAACAGGGGAAGAGATGAAATTAATCCTCCTCCTCCCATGACCACGGCGGCAAGGACAGGATGCTTTCCTGATGTCTTTTTGATGGAGGACATGCGTACCTTTTTAACTCCCATGCACCATCAGAGCCTTTCAGGATCCAGCCTTAGAGAAAGACTCAACCGACAGGTAGCAGACTACCTAGCTTTAACTGCGGATCTCGACACTCTCAGGAGCGATGGACCCCTTGACTACTGGGTGTGCAGCCTGGACTTGTGGCCTGAGCTATCCGAATTAGCAATGGATCTTCTGGCCTGCCCCGCTTCAAGTTTCCTGTCCGAAAGGAGTTTCAGTGCAGCAGGAGGTTTTGTCACTGAGAAGAGAAGTTGCCTAGGTCAAAAAAGCCTTGACTATCTCACTTTTATAAAAATGAATGAGGGCTGGATCCCAAAGGGACTGACATTGGGCAATACATTTGAATAAAAAAGGCCTGATGATGAGATGAGCTGGCTTGGGCTACAACTGGTACACAGGCTGGCCTTTTTTTTGTTATAAAGCCGGAGGACTTGCTTGACTTATCCGCCAACAACAAGTGTTCAAGCCACAAGCTTTTAGGGCACTTTATAAATGTTTTACAAACATCAATTTTTCTGGCCGCTGCTACAGCAGTTGCTACAACAATACCCAAATTTTTCAGTCATTTGTACATTCCTAATTTTTCTAGCCTCTGCTGCAGCTCTGTGGGTACAAAACTCAAATAAAAAAAATAAGGCACATAACAGTGATTAAACTGTTACGAATAGTACAACTTAGCACACCACTCATATCTGGTGGATCATTAAATTGAACGCAAAATGCCACAAATTTGAAGGAGGAGGACCGACCAAGCATCTTTATCCATCACTTGGTTGCTCTAAATTATCTCCGTGTTCCATCTATGCCATACCTGTATTCTATTGTGCAAAAGGGTGGCAAATGTGGTGTTTCATGCTGTTGTGCCTGTTGTGGGTCGTGGCCCATGGCATAAAAAGGCTGAAGGAGAATGACCTGTAATGGGTGCCCCAGCAAATTTTTTGAAAAATGTTCCCGGTTCCTCTCAATTATCTCCGGGTTTCTAAAATGGATGCCATACCTGTACTTGCTTGTGCAAAAGGATGGCATATGTGGTGGTGTTTCCTGCAGTTGTTTCTGTTGAGGGTGCTGGACCCTCTTATAAAAAGGCTGAAGGAGAATGATCTGGAGTGGGAGTCCAAGCATGGTTTTTGGGGCAATTTCACTTTTCCAAACAATTATCTGTGGGTTTCTAAAATCAATGCCGTACCAGTACTCTATTGTTCAAAAGGATGGCATATGTTCTCTTTCCTGCTGGTATTTTGTTTGAGGCCTCTTATAAAAAGGCCTAAGGAGAAAGAGGTGTACTGGGTGTCCACTCAATTTTTTTTTTCTATTTCACATTTGCCCAAAATTATCTCTGGGTTTGTAAAATCAATGCTGTACCTGTACTTTATTGTTCAAAAGGATGCCATACATCCTCTTTCCTGCTGGTGTTTTGTTTGAGGGTCCTGGACCCTCTTATAAAAAGGCCTAAGGAGAAAGAAGTGTACTGGGTGTCCATAGAATCATTTGTTTGATTCAAATTCCCAGTTGCAACAAATTATCCCCGGGTTTCTAAAATCAATGCCATTCCTGTAATCTAATTTTCAAAAGGATGCCATATATCCTCTTTCTTGCTGCTGGTTTTGTTGAGGGTCCTGGAGCCTCTGCTAAAAAGGCCTAAGGATAAATAAGTGTACTGGGTGTCTAATCAATGTTCTTTTAGATTTCCCGGTTGCAACTAATTATCTCTGTGTTTCTAAAATCAATGCCTTTCCTGTAATCTATTATTCACAAGGATGCCATATGTCCTCTTTCATAATGTTGTTTCTGTTGAGGCTCCAGGAGCCTCTTATAAAAAGGCCTAAGGATAAAGAAGTGTACTGGGTGTCCAATCAATGTTTTTTTCTATTTCCCGGTTCATATAAATGATCTCTGGGGTTCTAAAATCAATGCCTTAACTGTAATCAATTGTTCACAAGGATGTCATATGCCCTCTTTCATGCAGTTGTTTCTGTTGAGGCTCCGGGACCCTCTTATAAAAAGGCCTAAGGATAAATAAGTATACTGGGTGTCTAATCTATGTTTTTTTAGATTTCATGGTTGCAACAAATTATCCCCGGGTTTCTAAAATCAATGCCTTTCCTGTAATCTATTATTCAAAAGGATGCCATATGTCCTCTTTCATGCTGTTGTTTCTGTTGAGGCTCCGGGAGCCTCTTATAAAAAGGCCTAAGGATAAAGAAGTGTACTGGGTGTCCAATCAATTTTTTTTTCTATTTCCCGGTTCATATAAATGATCTCTGGGATTCTAAAATCAATGCCTTAACTGTAATCAATTGTTCACAAGGATGCCATATGTCCTCTTTCATGCTGTTGTTTCTGTTGAGGTTCCTGGAGCCTCTGCTAAAAAGGCCTAAGGATAAATATGTGTACTGGGTGTCTAATCAATGTTTTTTTAGATTTCACGGTTGAAACAAATTATCCCCGGGTTTCTAAAATCAATGCTTTTCCTGTAATCTATTTTTCAAAAGGATGCCATATGTCCTCTTTCCTGCTGCTGGTTTTGTTGAGGGTCCTGGAGCCTCTGCTAATAAGACCTAAGGATAAATAAGTGTACTGGGTGTCTAATCAAAGTTTTTTTTAGATTTCCCGGTTGCAACAAATTATCTCTGGGTTTCTCAAATCAATGCCTTAAATGTAATCTATTGTTCAAAAGGATGCCATATGTCCTCTTTCCTTTTTTTTTTTTCTCGCTATTTTTGTTTATTTTAGAAAATGTAATGCACTTATAGGTTCACTAAGACTATGACTTTGCACACTGCCATTTTCCATGCAGCATTTTGACATGTCGTGTGATATGACTAGAAGAATGGTATGTTTTGAATCTGCTGAGCATAATAATAATAATAAAAAAAAATAATTTAACTTGAGTTACTAACTGAAGCATGACTTCAGGAGTCAGGTCTGGTCCTAGGTAGTGGTTGTTAGCAGATTCTTTTTAATGCAAATTGCAATTGCCACAGCGTGCATAAAATGTGCGTCACTAGTCTCCAAATCTTACCTTTTTAATGCCAATTGATATTGCCACAGCTGGAACAACAGTAAATAACATGTGCATCACCACAGTCTCCAAAGCTGTTGTCAGATGTATACAAAAACACTGGTAAAGTATTCCTTTCGGGGCGCAAAGAGATGGCTACTGGAACACTCCAGGAACTTCCCAAGAATCGCTGTCTTGTGTTTCTGGTGATGTTGGAGACATCTGGGTAGTGTACAGGGAGGCCCAAAATCCTCTCCATCTCTGTGCACCACAGGATAGGACGTCCTTGTCATCCATAAGCAAAGGAAATTGCTGGCATTTTCCTTGCTTCAAGAAGTTCAGCTTTTGTGGTGATAGTACAGACTTTAATAAACTTTGGTTTCCTACCATACTCAGGACAATCTTGTAGTTCAAGCTTCAGACTTGCTGTGGGAAACAGTGGCCTGTCCATACCAGGAAGATGATTTAGACAGAAGTAACAAGCTCTGCTTGAGGGTGACACATGTTTATCGTCAATCATCAAAGGGGTTGCGTGCAGAATATGGCTGATGGCCCCTTATTCACATGTTTGTCCAGAGCCACAACATTTGCAAACAGCCAGAAGAAAGGTCGGTTCTCACCAGCCTTTAGTTGTGTTTTGTTTACCAAATGCTGATAACAAACAGTGCCTTAAAAAAGACATTTGCGATATGCATTCACCAGAGCAAGGTCATTGCAAGTACTTCCCACGATAACACAATTAAAATTCCACAACTCCGCAATCTTTCCCTTCACATTATTATTGTCACATTCCCTTGTAATCCTATGCCCAGCTCCCTGCTCTTGTTTTTGTTGAGGGTCCTGGAGACTCTGCTAAAAAGGCCTATGGATAAAGAAGTGTACTGGGTGTCTAATCAATGTTTTTTTAGATTTCCCGGTTGCAACTAATTATCTCTGTGTTTCTAAAATCAATGCCTTTCCTGTAATCTATTATTCAAAAGGATGCCATATGTCCTCTTTCATGCAGTTGTTTCGGTTGAGACTCCGGGACCCTCTTATAAAAAGGCCTAAGGATAAATAAGTGTACTGGGTGTCTAATCAATGTTTTTTTCTATTTCCCGGTTGCAACTAATTATCTCTGGGTTTCTAAAATCAATGCCTTTCCTGTAATCTATTATTCATAAGGATGCCATATGTCCTCTTTCATGCTGTTGTTATGGTTGAGGCTCCGGGACCCTCTTATAAAAAGGCCTAAGGATAAATAAGTGTACTGGGTGTCTAATCAATCTTTTTTTTCTATTTCCCGGTTGCAACTAATTATCTCTGGGTTTCTAAAATCAATGCCTTTCCTGTAATCTATTATTCAAAAGGATGCCATATGTCCTCTTTCATGCAGTTGTTTCGGTTGAGACTCCGGGACCCTCTTATAAAAAGGCCTAAGGATAAATAAGTGTACTGGGTGTCTAATCAATGTTTTTTTCTATTTCCCGGTTGCAACTAATTATCTCTGGGTTTCTAAAATCAATGCCTTTCCTGTAATCTATTATTCATAAGGATGCCATATGTCCTCTTTCATGCTGTTGTTACGGTTGAGGCTCCGGGACCCTCTTATAAAAAGGCCTAAGGATAAATAAGTGTACTGGGTGTCTAATCAATGTTTTTTTTCTATTTCCCGGTTGCAACTAATTATCTCTGGGTTTCTAAAATCAATGCCTTTCCTGTAATCTATTATTCAAAAGGATGCCATATGTCCTCTTTCATGATGTTTTTTCTGTTGAGGCTCCAATTCGCACGTATTGTTGTTGTATTTTGGTGAGGGTAATCATGATGGCCATGTAGACCACCACCGAGAGTCCTGGAAGTAACAGGGATGAGATGAAAGTGCTAAGAATAGTACAACTTGAAACAACAGAGTTAGCCGTGGGTGTTAATGCAAGACCGCTTGGCTTTTTTTGGGCTTTGGGTGCGGCTAATCATGCAGGCCATATAGAGCTGCCACCATTCGGTGTTGTATCAGGTATTTAACTAATAAGAACAGAACTACCAAAATTCAGCCAATGAAGGGCCTAATGAAGACTGAGCCATGGTTGGATTGTAGTATTTGGTTAGGCTAATCATGATGGCCATGTAGACCACCACCAAGAGTCCTGGAAGTAACAGGGATGAGATGAAAGTGCTAAGAATAGTATTACTTGATACAACCGAGTTAGCCATTGGTGTTAATCCAAGACCGCTTGGTTTTATTTTTGTTTTGGGTGTGGCTAATCATGCAGGCCATATAGAGCTGCCACCATTCGGTGTTGTATCAGCTATTTAACTAATAAGAACAGAACTACAAAAATACAACCAATGAAGGGCCTTATGAAGACTGAGCCAAGGTTGGATTGTAGTATTTGGTTAGGCTAATCATGATGGCCATGTAGACCACCACGAGAGTCCTGGAAGTAACAGGGATGATGAGATGAAAGTGCTAAGAATAGTACTACTTGAAACAACAGAGTTAGCCATGGGTTTTAATCCAAGACCGCTTGGATTTATTTTTGTTTTGGATGCGGCTAATCATGAAGGCCATATAGAGCTGCCACCATTCGGTGTTGTATCAGCTATAAAAATAATAAGAACTGTACTATCAAAATACAGCCAATGAAGGGCCTATGAAGACTGAGCAAAGGTTGGATTGTAGTATTTTGTTCAGCTAATCATGATGGCCATGTAGACCACCCGTAACAGGGATGAAAGTGCTAAGAATAGTACTAATTGAAACAACCGTGTTAGCCATGGGTGTTAGTCTAAGACCACTCTGCTTTTTTTTGGGTTTGGGTGCAGCTAATCATGAAGGCCAGATAGACCTGCCACCATTTGGTGTTGTAACAGGTATTAAACTGCAAAGAACAGTACTACTTAACACAACCTACTTACCATGGGTCCCAGAGCATATGTTTGGTTATTATATTTTGTAAGGGTAATCATGCAGGCCATATAGACCTCCACCGATAGAGTGAGTATGAGTAACAGCTATTAAAATGCTAAGGACATTACTAATTAACACAACATAGTTACCATGGGTCGCAGACCAAGAGCAGATGTCTTATTATTATATTTTGTATGGGTAATCATCCAGGCCATATAGACCTCACCAAATAGGGGGAGTTACAGAGATTAAAGTGCTAAGAATGGTAGTACTTAAAACACAACCTAGTTAAAATGGGTACCAGACCGCATGTCTTATTATTATATTTTTTCAGGGTAATCAGGCAGGCCATATAGACCACCCCCGATAGGGGGGGGGGTAACAGGGATTAAAGTGCTAAGAAAAGTACTAATTAACACAAGCTAGTTATCATGGGTCCAACACCATGTGTCTTGATGTTATACTTTGTCAGGGTAATCATGCAGGCCATATAGACCTCCCTTGATAGGGGGAGTAACAGGGATTACAGTTATAAGAATAGTACTACTTAAACACAACCTAATTACCATGGGTCTAAGACCAGATGTTTTATTATTATACTTTGTCAGGCTAATCATGCAGGCCATATAGAGCTCCAACAAAAGGGGGGGGGGGGGGGTAAGAGGGATTCAAGTGATAAGAAAAGTTTTACTTAACACAACAAAATTACCATGTGTCCCAGTCTGCGTGTCTTGTTTTTATACTTTGTCAGGGTAATCATAACCGCCATATAGAGCTCCACCAATAGGGGGAGTTACAGGGCTGAAAGTGCGAAGAATAGTACTACTTAACACAACTTAGTTGGGTCCAAGAACGCATGTTTAATTATTAGACTTTATCAGGGTAATTATATATCTAACAAATCTATCTATTTCTCTTCTATCGATTCTATCTAATTATCAATCTATGTATATCTATTTATCCTATCTATCAATCTATCTTCTGTCCGGGATGTTTTGAGACAGCCACTTGTGTTTCTGACAAATTTGAAGTAGGAGGACAGAACAATCATCTTCTTCCATCTCCCGGTTCCACAAATGAAGTCCATATAGACCTCATCTGATAGGGGGAGTAACAGGTTGTAGTAAAATGTTAAGAATATTACTACTTAACACACCACGGGTCACAGACCACATGTCTTATTGTTATACTCTGTCAGGGAAATTATATATATTTCAAATCCATTTATTTATATATCAAATCGATCGAACTATCAAACGTATCGATCAAATGTAGATTGCATCTATTGATCAATGTAATTCGTATCTATAAAATGTATATTACATATTTTGGTTGATGTCATTCGTATCTATAAAATGTATATTGCATCTTTGATTCGATAACATTCGTATCTATCAAATGTATATTGCATCTATTGATAGATGTAATTCTTATCGATCGAATGTATATTGCATCTATTGAGCTATGTACAGTGTATCGATCATATGTATATTGCATCGATTGAGCTATGTTATCTATGTATCTATCTATCAAATCTATCTATCTCGTGGTTGTGCAAGTGGACTGTTGATTGTGGTGCGTAACACTTGGAGTTTGCTCTGTCACTGTGATGCGGCCGAAACCCTTACACTACCTTATAGATACAACATCATAACTGATGTTTTAAAGCACGTTATTGCAAAAAATTTGGGAATATTAGTTGATTTAGGCCCATTATGGGTTAAAAGCAGACTCTGCATAAACTATGTCATTTTCCATGGGAGTTTTGCCAAGGATCCCCCTCCAGCATGCCATAGTCCAGGTGTTAGTACGCTTGAAACAACTTTTCCATCACTATTGTGGCCAGAAAGAGTCCTTGTAGGTTTTAAAGTTTGCCTGCCTATTGAATTCAATGGACGGTTCGCGGGTTCGCGAACAATACCGGAAGTTCGAGTCTGCCGTTCGTGAACCGAAAATTTTAGGTTCGCGACATCGATAGTAGTATTGTTAACACCCAAAATTCTAAGTACAATAGACATATACATATATAGTTTTAATTTTTAGCTCTTGCTAAATGTATGTGTGGTTAAATATATTTTCTTAATAAACTTTAGTGTATGAATGGATAAGAAAAACATTTTTTCTAATTAAAACAAATTTAGCTCTGACTCAGAAAGGGCTCAGTTGGTGGAATTTTTCTCACAGATTTAAGTTACCTATTCCTATTTGTAAGTCTATTTACAATTACTCGTTAGATATACATATAATATTCCAATGCTAAATATGGGCAAACCCATTTACAAGCAACAAAGTCCAATAAGTCCATTTGTCTTTACATTGAGACAGGTTTACAGTAAGAATGTTTCTAATGTATCTAAAACTATATTAATAAAGATCACAACAGATAAGATGATCAAATATTTTTGATTGTTTTTCTGCAACACAAATAGAGCCATGGGAGCATGGCTGTTTGAATAACACATTTAAAACAATATTCATTAGGAATGGAACCCCATACAACATCATAGGTTTAAAAAGGTGGGGAGTTTTTGGAAATATTAAATAATTCCCTTGCATGAGTGTTGATACAATTACCTTGAGACTCTGCATAGGTGTATATTCTAAGCTGAGATGTAATCTTCATTAAGCAAATATTTTTTTGAGAGTCCCACTAATTAGTTTTAGTTAACTTTTTATTTAGTTTTTTATTCAAAACCTTTTTTACACTTATATGTAAATAACAATATGATTAACAATATCTGACCATTTATGAATCATTTATGGAGGATGAAACATACACAACATACAAAGGGTTAAAAATCCTGTGGAACTCCCAATGGAAGAAGGGGTTGATCACAGGTGTGTGTGTTAATTTGTAAAGGCTTCAAATTTGTTAGTATTGATTTAGTTAAGAAAGGTATTTAAAGGCTATTCACAGCTCAGTTTATATGCCTGATGAAACAGTGTGGTAAAGCACTGAGAAACGCGTTGCATATTTGAAGGAGGGTAGCTAGCAACCCCTGCCTTCTGGTTCCATTGTTTTATATTTTTATATGTATTTTTTGTATTTTTGATTTACAATAAATCAATTTTAAATTGTGTTCATTATACATTGGAACCGTGCCTTTTCTACCTACCTGTTACTCCTTAGGGAGTTATAAACTGCATTTGTTGCAGTCCATTCTGCAGTTTTAGTTTATAGTCTCTATTCTTTGAGCTGGTTTGCTGCTAAATATCCAGCTTGTGTATAATAGCACTGTCTGAGTGCTCTTCACAAATGAGAGTATACTGAATGAGAATCTACACTGATATATTTTTGGTTTATTACTGGTACACACAGGCGCCTTGTTTTGTTTTATCTTCTCCAGATTTGATGTTATTTTGTTTCTGAAATCAGTGAGCTGGGTTGCTGTCAAACATCCAGCCTGTTTCCAATAGCACTGTCTGAGTGCTCTTTGCAAATGTGACTACCCTGATTAGGGCTCTTTGAAAATTATCATTTGGTTATCTACTGGTATACACTGGCGCCTCTCTTGTTTCTTTCATCTTCAAGGATATTGTTTATTGTGCCATTTAGGTTCTTTACCTTTCTGGAAGTGAGGTTCTTGCAACATCAATATGTGGCTGTTTAATTTGTTTAAATCCCGAAAAGCGATAGATCGTTTTCCAGGGTTGTTAAGGCCTTTCGCATTTATTGTGGTAAGTTGAATGGAGTGGTTTTGTGCTTTGCTCTGGCACATATCAGGAGTTCCTCCTTATCTTTGTAACTGAGACATTTAACAATTATATCTCTTGGAGGAGCTTTGGGCGGGGGGGGGGTTTGAGGCCTAAGAGCTCAATGAGCCCTTTTAATCTGAATTTCTTGTGCTGAGGGGTTTCCTTTTATGACTCTAAATAAAAAAAGCCTGAAGATATCCCTCTATTGTCGGAGGATGTACTGTTTCAGAAATTCCCCTTATTCTAAGGTTATTTCTTCTACAGCGATTGTCTAAATCTTCTATTTTTTCCATTAATGAGTGAAGTTTATCTGCCTGATTATGGAATTCCGAGGTGTTACTTTGAAGCGTGGCAGATGGTGAATCTTGGTTTTCCTCCATTGCAAGAACTCTGTGGTCCAAAGCACTTAGAACTTTACAAAGATCTCCAAATAGATTTCTCATTTCTTGAAGGACACCTTTTATGTTATCTTTCGATGATAAGTGTTTTTTATCTTCCTTAGTAACGTAGGATGCTGGAGAAATGTCTGCTTGATGGACTTGTGCTGATGTATTTACTTGTTTACTAGCCATATCTTCTTTGGTTGTGTCTGCCTTTGAATCAATTGGTTTAAGATATTGGCTAAGTGGTTTGTAGGTATTGGATTTTTCAGATTTATTCTGCCTCTTGCAAGGCATTAATAGCCTATTCTAGGGGCTATAAAAATAGGTTGTTTATTTTTTGCTTTTTTTTTTCTAGTAATGATGGTTGAAAGAGGCTGATATATTAAGCCTAGGTTTGCTGACCAAAGCAGGGATAGACCTTATGACCAAGAAGCTGAAGAAGGTTTTATATCCTGTAAAGGAGGGGGTTGTTATCTGTTTTTCACTGTAAAAATACAAATGTTTCGCTCCTTTATGTCTCCTTTTTCTTTATTTTTTCCTTCCTCTTCCTTTTTTTTGTATGTTTTCTCCTTTGTTTTATTCACTTTTCTCTTTTTTCAGTTCCCCAGTATTTTTCTTTATTTTTCTCCCCTCTTTGGGATAATATAGAGATTGTAGGAGTCTCAAGTAAGTAATCGTTTTAATAAGTGTATTTTTAGAGAGTTGGAAAACCTCTGTATCAAAGTATATTCCCCTGAAGAGAAGAAGCACGATCTGTCTTATACTGCTACCCCTAACCACCAGGCTGAACCTCAGTTAATGGCGTAGTTTGCCTACAGATAGGATGAAATGACTGAATTTCGCCTTGGGTATGTGGGACCGAGACCATGTGTGGTAGGTATTTCCGCTTACCATCCGCTGTGCTTGTGTTTTTCGGATCTCTTTCACAGGTGGATCTCTCACAGGTGACAATCTGCTCGTATTATCCACCGTGTCACGCAGGAATGTCTGCACTTCTTCTCTGGGGTACACCTCCGAACAGAATGATGCCGATAGTTCTCCTCTTCTAAAGATGGGCTGCTGTCGACCGAGTCTATTCACGATCAGGATGGTTCCGTCTGCTCACCAAGCATTGAACAAGGAGTATCAGGTGCAGAGGTAAGGTTGATAGGCCGCAGGTGTTTCCAAGCTGACCGTGCTTAACATGCTGATAATATGTCAGCTGGCAACATATCCTCCGTTGTTAGTCAGTCCCTGGATGTAATCCCAGCGATTCAGGGTGGGTAAAAAGAGAATTGTGCCAAACTAGTGGTTTTTAGCCTATATGGGTATTAGGAGCCCTGTGTGGCCATCACCCAACGTTGCCAGACTCCGCACCGGTTAGTTGTTTTTTTAAATATTTATTGCGGGCGGTTATTATTTTTTTGTAATACTTATTGCGGGCGGTTATGTTTTTTTTTTTTTTAGTAATGCTTTGTTTGCCTTCGCTGCATCCCGGGGGATTCTTTTGGCTTTGCACAAAGCCAACATTCTTTTGGCTGCCTCGTGTTGCCAACATTCCTTTGAGGATGTGTGCGCAACTGCTGATGGCGACGGATGAGTTACAAACACGATTATAGTATAGATAGGCTAATGTGTAGAAGCTGAAAATTCTGCTTGCTGTGCACTATCCACAGATTAATTTAAAGGAACAGTAAACACTATGGCCTAGATTTAGAGTTGGGCGGTAGCCGTCAAAACCAGCGTTAGAGGCTCCTAACGCTGGTTTTTACCGCCCGCTGGTATTTGGAGTCAGTCAGGAAAGGGTCTAACGCTCACTTTCCAGCCGCAACTTTTCCATACCGCAGATGCCCCTACGCCATTTGCGTAGCCTATCTTTTCAATGGGATCTTCCTAACGCCAGTATTTAGAGTCTTGGCTGAAGTGAGCATTAGAAATCTAACGACAAAACTCCAGCCGCAGAAAAAAGTCAGTAGTTAAGAGATTTTTGGGCTAACGCCGGTTTATAAAACTCTTAACTACTGTGCTCTAAAGTACACTAACACCCATAAACTACCTATGTACCCCTAAACCGAGGTCCCCCCACATTGCCGCCACTCTATTAAAAAATTTTAACCCCTAAACTGCCGACCGCACACCGCTGCCACCTACGTTATACCTATGAACCCCTAATCTGCTGCCCCTAACACCGCCGACCCCTATATTATATTTATTAACCCCTAATCTGCCCCCCACAACGTCGCCGCCAGCTACCTACAATAATTAACCCCTAATCTGCCGATCGGATCTCGCCGCTAGTCTAATAAATGGATTAACCCCTAAAGCTAAGTCTAACCCTAACACTAACAGCCCCGTAAGTTAAATATAATTTAAATCTAACGAAATAAATTAACTCTTATTATATAATTTTTTCCTATTTAAAGCTAAATACTTACCTTTAAAATAAACCCTAATATAGCTACAATATAAATTATAATTATATTGTAGCTATTTTAGGATTAATATTTATTTTACAGGCAACTTTGTAATTATTTTAAACAGGTACAATAGCTATTAAATAGTTAATAACTATTTAATAGCTAAAATAGTTAAAATAATTACAAAATTACCTGTAAAATAAATCCTAACCTAAGTTACAATTAAACCTAACACTACACTATCAATAAATTAATTAAATAAAATACCTACAATTATCTACAATTAAACCTAACACTACACTATCAATAAATTAATTAAATACAATATCTACAAATAAATACAATGAAATAAACTAACTAAAGTACAAAAAAATAAAAAAGAACTAAGTTACAAAAAATAAAAAAATATTTACAAACATTAGAAAAATATTACAACAATTTTAAACTAACTACACCTACTCTAAGCCCCCTAATAAAATAACAAAGCCCCCAAAATAAAAAAATGCCCTGCCCTATTCTAAATTTAAAAAGTTCAAAGCTCTTTTACCTTACCAGCCCTGAAAAGGGCCCTTTGCGGGGCATGCCCCAAAGAATTCAGCTCTTTTGCCTGTAAAAAAAAAACATACAATACCCTCCCCCCCCAACATTACAACCCACCACCCACATACCCCTAATCTAACCCAAACCCCCCTTAAATAAACCTAACACTAAGCCCCTGAAGATCTCCCTACCTTGTCTTCACCTCACCGGGTTCAGCGATCGGTCCAGAAGAGGGTCCGAAGTCTTGATCCAAGCGGCGGCTGAAGAACTCCATCATCGTGCTGAAGTCGGAAGTCCATCATCGGGATGAAGTCTTATATCAAGCGGCATCTTCAATCTTCTTTCTTCCGGAGCGGAGCGGAGCCATCTTCTTCCCAGCCAACGCGGATCCAACCTCTTCAACCGACGCCTGCTCGCCGAATGACGGTTCCTTTAAATGACGTCATCCAAAATGGCGTCCCTCAAATTCCGATTGGCTGATAGGATTCTATCAGCCAATCGGAATTAAGGTAGGAATATTCTGACTTCCGTTTGGGGCGGAGTTATCAGGTAACGTGCAGGTAGCTACCGTGTACTTCGCTGTCCTAATCTATGGGACGTTAAGAGCTACTATTCTACCGAAGTCTACCTTGCCCGGATTGCATAGACTCGGGCCGGTAGGAGATCCAAGGATCACGGTGGGAAGTCTACAAGTGGCAAGAATTAAGCTTTGTTGCTAAAGCACTCTATTTGCTGCGGCGCTGCTCCAATACAGTGTCTATGGGCAGCCAAATTCCAGCAGATATATAGCACCGTTTTTGCAACTGAAGCCCCAAGTAAGCAGGCAGACGGAGGAGTATGCTGCAACATGGTGGAGACTATGCAAAGGTGACTGGGCTGAACAATAACAAGATATTCGGCGCTCAGGGGGTTTACAGCGCAATACCAAGAGCAGGAAAGCGGAGTTTGCCGGGAAAGAGCGCACAGAATAACTGCGGTCTCCCATTTGAAAACAACAAAGATCGCCGGAGTGCTAGCGGGGGATGGGCAAATCCCACGGCCTCTGTGTAAGCATGTACTGTTGTAAAGTAGAAGCCCTGAAGTAAGGCGACAGACTGCTGGAGTAGAAAAATCAGAAAGAGCGCACCGGCCATACAGATAAGAGTTAGCTCAATAACTGAAACGCACCTGTATTGGCTAGGAGAAGGTGTAGCAGGTGAAGTCACCGGGACCAGAAAAAGAACCGGCATTGTAGCGGCAGAGGGGAGAAGATTCTCAAGACACCGGTAAACCCCATGTATCGCTGAGTGTCATCAGTAGCGTGAGTAGACCCTGAAGAGTGTGTAAACGGCTGAAGTTAAATCTTAACTGTGGGGGCTCTTTACTAATATCCTCTGAGAGAACAGTAGTGGTCAGCAATGAAAATGGGGTTCTCAGATGCTAAGTAACTAGCGCTGCCATATTTTCAGTGTTGCCCTCAGATAGAAATACCTATGTAAAAACAGTGTCTGTTTCTGTCAGCGTGCGCTCTGAGAATAAAAGCCTCAGAAGTTTGGAGCTGAAAAAAGAGCTCCTCTGCAGTTACGGTCAGAGGAACCCCATAACTGACTAACTTTAAATACAGATCGAGCCCTGGTTACAATATTCTGTTAGAGTTTGGCTATTTTTACAAAAGGGTTATTGGAAAATGGTAACATATATGCTGGCTAAAAATTGCAACTACCAAGTATCTACATAAGAAGTATACAGATACAATGTTGGAAATATAAGACCTTTGTGTATATAGTATATGTTACATGGAAATTTAAGAGGAGCATGCATGGTATCTATGGTATTTTTGAGTAAAAGACTATTGTGGAAAATGTTTTATTCATTTATCCCTACATAAACCAGGGAAATATGGTCTAGGGGACTTTTATGAGTGAGCTGATGTGGAAATTAGCAGAGGAACTGAAAATCTTTGTTGAATTTGAGCTTTTCGACCCTGGAGTTATACTGGCTTTGTGGCTCTTCCTTCAGTGTTGTGAGCTGTATGGTTGACCTCTATTTAGATACCAATCAGAAGATCAACTAAGAATAAGATTAAGCTATGTATATTTAAATCTATTGTAAATTGCACTGTGTTTAATATTTAAGTATTTGTATTAATACCGTATAGCCATCCTGAGAAAGTATCCTTATTTGTTAAGAAAACACTGCAGACCTGTTAAGGGTTAATTAAGTATACTTTTTCAAAGTATAGCTAGAAGTATTAGTTCGCAGTGAAGTAATAGATAACTGGTAAAGTTTGGTTGTTACATGTTTTACCTTAACCCCTTAATGACCAAGGACGTACGCCACACGTCCTCAAAAAAAATACAGTTAATGACCGAGGACGTGTGGCGTACGTCCTTGGTCTGGAAAGCAGCTGGAAGCGATCCTGCTCGCTTCCAGCTGCTTTCCGGTTATTGCAGTGATGCCTCGATATGGAGGCATCCTGCAATAACCCCCCGTGGCCATCCGATGCAGAGAAAGCCACTCTGTGGCCCTCTCTGCACCGGACATCGGTGGCCGGTATCGTTGGTGGGTGGGAGCAAGTCTGGGAGGCGGGTGGGCGGCCATCGATGTGCCGAGTGGAGAGAAGGGGGGCGGGATCGGGGGCGGAACCGTCGGGAGCGCGCATGGGAGCGCGCGCGTGCACGGGGGGCGGCGGGCGCGTGCACGAGGCGGGAGCGGGAGGGAACCGCTACAGTACGGAAAAATAAGGCTGTGAAAAGTTAAAATAAAAAGTTTAAAATATTACAAATAAACAGCTAAGGGATCTGGAAGGGGTGGAGGGATGGTCTTGGGGGGGGAAGCTACAATACAGAAAAGGGAATTTTTTTTTTAAAAAAAAAGGCACATTTGTTACTAAACTGGGTACTGGCAGACAGCTGCCAGTACCCAAGATGGCGCCCATTAAGGCAGAGGGGGAGGGTTAGAGAGCTGTTTGGTGGGGGATCAGTGAGGTTGGGGACTAAGGGGGGATCCTACACAGCAGCATATGTAAATATGCCAAAAAAAAAACAACAAAAAAGTATAGCTTTTATTTTAGTACTGGCAGAGTTTCTGCCAGTACTTAAGATGGCGGGGTCAATTGTGGGGTGGGGGAGGGAAGAGAGCTGTTTGGGAGGGATCATGGGGTCTCATGTTTCAGGTGGGAGGCTGAGCTCTACACTAAAGCTAAAATTAACCCTGCAAGCTACATAATTAACCCCTTCACTGCTAGCCATAATACACGTGTGAAATGCAGCGGCATTTGGTGGCCTTCTAATTACCAAAAAGCAACGCCAAAGCCATATATGTCTGCTATTTCTGAACAAAGGGGATCCCAGAGAAGCATTTACAACCATTTGTGCCATAATTGCACAAGCTGTTTGTAAATGATTTCAGTGAGAAACCTAAAATTGTGAAAAATTTAACGCTTTTTTTAATTTGATCGCATTTGGCGGTGAAATGGTGGCATGAAATATACCAAAATTGGCCTAGATCAATACTTGGGGTTGTCTACTTTACTACACTAAAGCTAAAAGTATCCCTAAAAGCTCCCTACATGCTCCATAATTAACCCCTTCACTGCTGGGCATAATACACGTGTAGTGCGCAGTGGCATTTAGCAGCCTTCTAATTACTAAAAAGCAACGCCAAAGCCATATATGTCTGCTATTTCTGAACAAAGGGGATCCCAGAGAAGCATTTACAACCATTTAAGCCATAATTGCACAAGCTGTTTGTAAATTATTTCAGTGAGAAACCAAAAGTTTGTGAAAAAATTAGTAAAAAAGTGAACGATTTTTTGTATTTAATCGCATTTGGCGGTGAAATGGTGGCATGAAATATACCAAAATGGGCCTAGATGAATACTTTGGGATGTCTACTAAAAAAAAATATGTACATGTCAATGGATATTCAGAGATTCCTGAAAGATATTAGTGTTCTAATGTAACTAGCGCTAATTTTGAAAAATAATGGTTTGGAAATAGCAAAGTGCTACTTGTATTTATGGCCCTATAACTTACAAAAAAAGCAAAGAACATGTAAACATTGGGTATTTCTAAACTCAGGACAAAATTTAGAAACTATTTAGCATGGGTGTTTTTTGGTGGTTTTAGATGTGTAACAGATTTTGGGGGTCAAATTTAGAAAAAGTGTGTTTTTTTTAATTTTTTACTCATATTTTATATTTTTTTTTTATAGTAAATTATAAGATATGATGAAAATAATGGTATCTTTAGAAAGTCCATTTAATGGCGAGAAAAAAGGTATATAATATGTGTGGGTACAGTAAATGAGTAAGAGGAAAATTACAGCTAAACACAAACACAGCAGAAATGTAAAAATAGCCTTGGTCCCAAACGGACAGAAAATGGAAAAGTGCTGTGGTCATTAAGGGGTTAAAGATCAGTAAAGAATAATTCTTAAACTAAGAATTCAAAGGGAGAGTAGTGCCCTCCTGTCCTTTTTTTTTTTTTTTTTTTTCACACTCTGCCTCTGCCCGATCTGGGGTGGCAAGAAATAAATTGACATATTCACATTAAGGTTTACTGCACATTGACACTAAATACACATTACATTGTGCTACAGCACTAGAATTTTTGATTTTTTGTGTTTTTGAAAAAAAGAAAAAGGGAAGGAAAATTTCTTTTTTTTTTTTTTTTTTGTCACATAACACATTTTTTTCCGTCTTGTCTTTTTTCACACATTGAGTGTGGTTTTTTGGATTTTTTTATCCTTTTCACCCTGCTACAGCCCCTTTGGGGATGCAGTGAATAAATACACCTACACTTACACACATTAGGATTAGTGTATACTCTTAATTAATACACAGTACACTGTGGTGAATGGAGAGATTCATCTCCCATCAGAAAGGGGCTTCACCTATAATGCCACCTAAGCAAAAGGACAAGAGAGGTAACCCCAAACACATAGATACATCTCAAGATACTCCCCAAGAAACTGGAACTGTTAATTTTTCTTGCAATGATATGTCAGAATTTGTGGCTGAAATGGCAAAAGTCATGACACCACACCTAGACTTAGTTAAACAAGAAATTAAGACGGAGATAGCTAATCTTACAGACGAGATAAGGCAATTCACGGCCAGAATGGACGAGGTGGAGACAAGGGTGTCTGATTTAGAGGATAGGGTGAATTCTATTGTTTCTGTGTCAGGTAATCAGGATAAAGCCATCACTCAGTTACAAAATCGAATAGAAAACCTTGAAGATAGGTCGAGACGAAATAATTTGAGAGTGATTGGCCTACCTGAATTAACTGAATTCCGTGACAATTTGCTTCGGTCACCCTGCCCCAGGCCCTCTTGATTCCACCTCCCCCCACACCAATTCTGATTGAGAGAGCCCATAGAATTGGTATATTTAGAGAAAATAGCCTCACCTCTAGACCAAGACCTGTTATTTTTAAGTTTGTCAATTATCAAGACAAAGTTTTATTTTTGAGTTACTATAGGAAGCTTAATGTCCTCAATATTAAATCTCATAGGATTTGGATCTATCAAGATTTTTCTGCAGAAACTAGAGCCAAAAGAAAGGAAATGGCCCCTTTTTTTGATAAATTCCTCAAAGCTGAATGTAATGTTAGATTAGTGTATCCCGCAAGACTCCTAATTAAGAAGGCTGGAATCCCTTATGTAGTGAATAGTAGCGAGGAAGCCTTGGCTCTATGCAAAAAAATGAACATCTTGTGATCAGGAACAAAATAAGGGGATTCAATCTGTGGTATTTAGTATTAGTTTGTAGAAAGGAATTGATTATTATGTATTGGAATTGGAATATGTATCCTGTTAACTTGTTGGAAAACCTTTTAAAATGTCTTTCCTTTTTTTTTTTTTTTTTTTTTTTTCTTCTCTCTGCCCTTCCTGGCTCTCCCCTCCCCCCCATACCTGCCTTCTCAATATTCAGGCTCCTTTTTTTTTTTTTTGGGACGTGCAGTTGAATCTTTCCTTCGGGGTTCATGTTAGATAATCTTAGCTTGGTATCTTGGAACGTAGGGGGTATAAACTCCCCAATAAAAAGGAAGGCGATAATTAAACACTTGGCGAAATTTAAACCAAATATTGCCTTCCTCCAAGAGACACAATTAAAAGAGTCAGAAACGTTGAAACTACAGACTAATTGGGTAGGAGAGGTGATTGTCTCCCCTTTTAAATCTTGTAAAAGAGGAGTTGCTATCCTCTTTAATAAAAATTTCGAATACAAAATTGAATCAGTCAAACGAGACGTAGAAGGATGGTTTTTAATTGTTGAAATTACGGTTAATAAAAGTCGCTATGTATTATGCAACATTTATGGTCCCAATAAAGTAGACAAAGTATTCTGGGATAAGATGTTATTTTATCTCCATAAATTTGTTGGGCAACAACTTATAGTGGCGGGCGATTTTAATTTGGTAGCGGATCCCATTTTAGACAGAGATAAAGAAGTACTCAGTTTTCCGCGGGATAGGAAGATTCGTATCCTTCAGAAATTTTGTTCGCAATTAGGGTTAATAGACATTTGGCGCAACCAAAACCCAGATGTAAGAGCATTTACATGTTTATCCAAGGGGCATCACTCCTTATCAAGGATAGACTTCTTTTTGGTCACAGATAAAATGATTGGCTGGGATTGGAAAGCAGATATCGGAGACATAACGATTTCAGATCATGCTACAATTTCATTGCTGCTTAATATAGCAGCTAGACAAACTGCCTCTAGTCATTTTTTTCCCTAAATATTTAGTAAATGATGGGAATTTTCGGAATTGGTTAAGCAATCAATGGCGTGAATATGAGTCTTTTAATAATTCTTACGCAGATAAACCGGAGGTATATTGGGAAGCGGCGAAAGCCGTAATTCGTGGCGAGATCAAGGCATATCTATGCAAACGTAAAAGAAAATTTAAACATCTAGAGATACAAATGAATAATCGTGTGAGAAATGCGTACACGGCATACTTGAGAGAGCATTCTAGCGAGGAATGGCGGAAATATTTAGAGGCAAAATCAGCATGAGATATTTTTATTCAGCATAAAATTACAACAGAATTGCAAAGGCAAAAGGCTCTATATGGTGGTTTTGCGGGACGCTCTGCCAAATTTTTGGCTAAATTAATTAAAGCAACTCATCGTAACACAATAACCGCCATTAGATCCAAGACAAATAGATTCATTAAAAACGTAGATATCTGTAAAAATTGTTATCAATATTTTTCTGACTTATATAAAGCTGAGGATTATGATATGGGAAGACAGAAACAATTTTGGGACAAGATTAAGACACCTAAAATCTCGCCAGAAATCTTAATAGAAATTAACAAACCGATAGAAGAAAAAGAAATCGATGCAGCAATTAAAGCATCAAAAACTAATAAAGCGGCAGGCCCAGATTGCCTTCCTATTGAATTTTATAGGATACTTCAGTCTCAGATTGTCTCTAGTCTTATGAAACTATTTAATTATTATTTTATTGAGAACAATAAGTGCTCAACATATTTCGCTGCTGCGGTGGTCTTGTTGATTCCAAAGAAAAACAAAGATTTGGAACTACCAGAATCTTACAGACCTATATCGGTCCTCAATACGGATTACAAACTTTTAACATCTATCCTAGCGAAAAGATTAAAGCCTTATCTAGGAACAATAATTCATGAAAATCAGTCAGGGTTTATGTCTGGGAGAAATCCTACTAAAAACACTTGTAAGATCATGATACTGCTTGATTTATTTTGGAATAAATTTAAAACAGCAAGGCAGAATAACGTACCGGATTTAGCATTATTAACGATCAACGCAGAGAAGGCGTTCAATCGTATTTCGTGGCGGCATTTATTTTTCTCACTAGAGCAATTCGGCTTGTCGGGGCATATCTTAGAATTTACACGATTGATATATAGCTCTCCAATATCTTCATTATTAATTAACCGTGAAATCTCACAACGTCTATTTTTACAGCGGGGCACCCGGCAGGGATGCCCCTTATCACCATTATTATTTAATATATCCCTAGAACCTTTTGCAATTTTACTTTGTCAACAACTAAAGGGGATCTCTATTGGAGATCAAAAACTTGTTTTGCTAATGTACGCAGATGATATAATCTTGTGTTTGAGTGATATTGCCCAAAGTCTTTCTCTTTTATTAGAAGCAACAGAATTGTTTGGTGCAATCTCAGGATACAAAATCAATCTCAATAAATCCGAATTGTTATGGATCAATAAGAAAAAACAGAAAATTGAACATCCATTTTCGGAGACCTCACAAATTATGTATCTTGGTATCAGATTAAGTGTGAACCCAGAAGAAGGGTATAAACTTAATTTTACTAAGTGCTTCCTGGAGTGTACTAAAAGAATGGAGGGATGGAAAAATCTGCCCATCTCTCTATTAGCTAGAGGTACACTTATAAAAACTATCCTTTTCCCTAAAGTGTTTTATTTTATCCAGAATATTCCGATTCCAATTAAGAAAATAGATTTAAATAAATTTAATAGGGCATGTTCCATACTACTCTGGAAAGGAGCTAGAGCGCGTATTTCTGTGGCACGGCTTACGCGTAGTAGAGATGCTGCAGGTCTATCTCTTCCAAATATTAAAGTTGATTGGTTAACTGAACAAAGCCAGGTATCTGAGGTTGCATGGAAGACCGCTCTTATAACCCCGTTTCGACTGGAGGCTATTTTACATTGCCCTATGACTGCACTTCCTTCGTCCCTGTTTTTATTGATAACATTTAAAAACATTATTTGCGCATGGCAAAAATTCTGTGTCTTTTTAGGATGTTCTCCATATATATCAAAATATTTGCCCATTACAGGGAATCCAAATTTTGTCCCAGGTCTGTCTGTTGAGGTCTTCAGGATATGGTTCTCCAAAGGTTTGATATTTGTTGCACAGTTGTTGAAGTCCGATTCAACATTACTGTCTTTTGCCGAACTAAGACAACAATATGGACTTTTGAATAGGGAGTTTTATGCTTATCTACAGATAAGACATTATATTTCTGAACTTAAGCAAAATTATGGAAATGAATGGATACTCTTGTCAATCTCAAATTAATAGTTTTCAACATGGTTTATACTCTATCACCCCGTTTTATGCACTTCTTAATCTTGGACCTTCCAATGAACAAAGAGAATATATTGTTGCGAAATGGAGTAACCTCCTCCCTGAGATAAGTGATCAAACTATAACAACTACATTTAAAATTATGGGGAAAAGCTGGGTGTTGACCTCATGGAGAGAATCCCAGGTGAAGATTTATTTTATGACCTATCTGACCCCTGCAAAAATGTCGGAGTGGTACAAGGTAACTATCTGTTGTCCTAAGTGTTCTGCTGTTAAAGCAAATCTTATGCATTGTTTTTGGGCCTGTCCAAAAATTGGGCAATTTTGGCTGAAAGTAATGTATTGGATGCGAACAACTCTTAACTTGATTTATCATATTCAACCTTTAGATATATTTTTTTTGGCTCAGCCACAAGGAACTCTGTGGCATGTTAGACTAATTAACATGATTATACTTCTAGGGCGGAACATGTTATTGAGAGCGTGGAAAGCCAAATCTGCCCCCAGCGTGAAAGAGCTTAAAAATGCTCTGTGTGTACAATATACACATGATCAAATGAATCTTCAAAATCCGACAGATAGTCGACTAGAGGTGTTTTTTAAACAGTGGAAGATATTCATCTTATCATTCCCAGTAGAGACTCAAATTATGATGGCTAAACCTTTTAGGGATTCGATATATGTTCAACTACAGATATTGGCCGGCAACTTTCCTAGTACATGGGGGAAAGATTTCAGAGGGGTGATTGGACGGGAGATTGAGGAGAGCAGGAGCGAATTAATTTTTCTCTCTTCTTTTCTTTGTCCCTTTTTTTTTTTTTTTTTTTTTTTTTTAAAGGTGGAAAGATACGGGATTTAATGCAATGAAGGATAAATATGTGTCTAAAATATAGCAATGCTTGAATATAATTTATTAGCGATGTTCTTTTTGATGGCCATAGGAGTTTAATGGATAGATAATTTTTGCTTAGGAAAATATTGTTTGGGTATGTATCAAGTTAAGAGAAATGTTTTCTTTGTTTTTGGATGAACTATGTTGTATATAATAATCCAATAAAATTATATATATATAAAAAAAAAAAGGTAGGAATATTCTGATTGGCTGATGGAATCAGCCAATCAGATTCAAGTTCAATCCGATTGGCTGATCGAATCAGCCAATCAGATTGAGCTTGCATTCTATTGGCTGATCTGAACAGCCAATAGAATGCGAGCTCAATCTGATTGGCTGATTCGATCAGCCAATCGGATTGAACTTGAATCTGATTGGCTGATTCCATCAGCCAATCAGAATATTCCTACCTTAATTCCGATTGGCTGATAGAATCCTATCAGCCAATCGGAATTCGAGGGACGCCATCTTGGATGACATCATTTAAAGGAACCGTCATTCGGCGAGTAGGAGTCGGTTGAAGAGGTTGGATCCGCGTCGGCTGGGAAGAAGATGGCTCCACTCCAGAAGAAAGAAGAATGAAGATGCCGCTTGATAGAAGACTTCATCCCGATGATGGACTTCCGGCTTCAGCCCGATGATGGAGTTCTTCAGCCGCCGCTTGGATCAAGACTTCGGACCCTCTTCTGGACCGATCGCTGAACCCGGTGAGGTGAAGACAAGGTAGGGAGATCTTCAGGGGCTTAGTGTTAGGTTTATTTATGGGGGGTTTGGGTTAGATTAGGGGTATGTGGGTGGTGGGTTGTAATGTTGGGGGGGGGTATTGTATGTTTTTTTTTTACAGGCAAAAGAGCTGAATTCTTTGGGGCATGCCCCGCAAAGGGCCCTTTTCAGGGCTGGTAAGGTAAAAGAGCTTTGAACTTTTTTAATTTAGAATAGGGTAGGGCATTTTTTTATTTTGGGGGGCTTTGTTATTTTATTAGGGGGCTTAGAGTAGGTGTAATTAGTTTAAAATTGTTGTAATATTTTTCTAATGTTTGTAAATATTTTTTTTATTTTTTGTAACTTAGTTCTTTTTTATTTTTTGTACTTTAGTTAGTTTATTTCATTGCATTTATTTGTAGATATTGTATTTAATTAATTTATTGATAGTGTAGTGTTAGGTTTAATTGTAGATAATTGAAGGTATTTTATTTAATTAATTTATTGATAGTGTAGTGTTAGGTTTAATTGTAACTTAGGTTAGGATTTATTTTACAGGTAATTTTGTAATTATTTTAACTTTTTTAGCTATTAAATAGTTATTAACTATTTAATAGCTATTGTACCTGTTTAAAATAATTACAAAGTTGCCTGTAAAATAAATATTAATCCTAAAATAGCTACAATATAATTATAATTTATATTGTAGCTATATTAGGGTTTATTTTACAGGTAAGTATTTAGCTTTAAATAGGAATAATTTATATAATAAGAGTTAATTTATTTCGTTAGATTTAAATTATATTTAACTTAGGGGGGTGTTAGTGTTAGACTTAGCTTTAGGGTTTAATACATTTATTAGAGTAGCAGTGAGATCCGATCGGCAGATTAGGGGTTAATTATTGTAGGTAGCTGGCGGCGACATTGTGGGGGCAGATTAGGGGTTAATAAATATAATATAGGGGTCGGCGGTGTTAGGGGCAGCAGATTAGGGGTACATAGGTATAATGTAGTTTGCGGCGGTATATGGAGCGGCAGATTAGGGGTTAATAATAATATGCAGGGGTCAGCGATAGTGGGGGCGGCAGATTAGGGATTAATAAGTGTAAGGTTAGGGGTGTTTAGACTCGGGGTTCATGTTAGGGTGTTAGGTGCAGACATAGGAAGTGTTTCCCCATAGTAAACAATGGGGCTGCGTTAGGAGCTGAACGCTGCTTTTTTGCAGGTGTTAGGTTTTTTTTCAGCTCAAACTGCCCCATTGTTTTCTATGGGGGAATCGTGCACGAGCACGTTTTTGAAGCTGGCCGCGTCCGTAAGCAACGCTGGTATTTAGAGTTGCAGTGGCGGTAAATATGCTCTACGCTCCCTTTTTTGGAGCCTAACGCAGCCATTCTGTGAACTCTAAATACCAGCGGTATTTAAAAGGTGCGGGGGAAAAAAAGCACGCGTAGCTAATGCACCCCTTTGGCTGCAGAACTCTAAATCTAGCCATATGTAATTACAATACACTTTTGTTGTCTTTCTATAGAATAAGATATTTTAAATAAATTAGCATCTTGTTTACTGCAATTATTTTTAATAGATAAATTCCACCAACTACTTACCTTATTTGGAGGAACCAATCCTGGCTTGAGTCCACAGCTGATATGGATAGCATCATTTTACAGGTCTTATCTATTAAAACAAATTAGGAGTAATTTGCACCTTAGTTAGCTTAGTTCTTTTTAAAGGGACAGTTTTCTTCCCATAAATTTGTTTCCAATGATCCATTTTATGTGCTGGCATGTATTAAATTGTTTATAAATAGCTCATTTTACTTTATTCTGGCATATATAGCTGGTTTTGCCTATGGTATCCCCACCAATACTGAATGTTTCTATACATAAGTATAAGTAAGTATAGGCTAAAATAAAGCTGTGTAAACATAGCTAGCAGAAGAAAGTATACCCCCAGTAGGAGGTAGAATAGATAAGCAATAACATGTTAATTTTTAATAGTTCTCTCTATGTATTGGGTTTTGATTTACAGACAGAGATTATATAAAGAAGAAAGTGTGTGTATAGAAAGTGATAAACTAAGGATATCTGATTTCCCTGCAAGCTCAACCCATTTTGATTGGTTGTAGTTTTAAAAACCATAACCAGCTATTTCAAATAGAAAAATAAATTTAAAGATCTGGTTTCTCATACATTTTCAACTCTGCAGCTACTATAACAAGTACTTGGTAACACATTAATTTAAAAACAATTGTACAGTGCACTGTCCCATTAAGTTCTGAGAATTAGAAAAGACAACATTTTCAAATTTAAATAACATGAAATGGAGCAGATTAAATAATGAAATTATATTGTAAGTTGTTTTACTATGCATTACTAATCATTGTATATTAAAATATTCAGTTATTTACTGTTTCTTTAATGTTTATGTGTATTTTAATGTTTCCTTAACAGATTTTTTCCTGACGCTAAACTCCCCCCCATAAATCAGAGGAACAAAAGAAAAAATCAAATAACCTCCTTTCAATCATCCAGTTCATTTTTTATGTGATTGCTGCCTTTATATTCATTACATGCTATTTATTAATATAAATTACATTTCTATTTTATAAAAATGATAAGCATGGTATAGGTAATCTTGCAATAATTATAACAAATTTATGTGACCAAACATTGCTTGAGGTTTAAAATAAAATATTTTTAGCAATTAGTAATTGAAAGTATGTTTATTCAAACTGCCAGATACAGGATATTTTCCTTAAATTTGATCTTGAAGTCAAAGCAAAGCAAACCAATATATCATCAGCGCCTACAATAAAAGTCAAAACGATTTAGGGAATTGATGGCTTCAGGAGAACAGACGGTAGAAGCCAGATAACTAGTTTAATTCTTGTTAAGGTCATAAAGATATTGATCTATTGTGGTCAAAAGGCTGCAGCAGCAATATAAAAGTGAAAAACTTAGCAGGATAGAAAAAGTTAGAAAGCTTTAGATAGGAAAAAAGAATGACCGATTGCAAGGTTATATTAAAATCTCAGTTAAAAATATTTGTAAGTTCTTTATTTTCCATCAGACTTTTTTTTCCTAACGTTTAATCGCTTACAGTGCTATTAATTAGCATAATTCCTTATATAAAAAATTATGATCCATATTCAAACATATTTAAATGTTTTATCATTGAGTACAGTGGAAGTGAAACCAAAATAATAAAAAAAAAAAGAAAGAAAGATGCCAGCTTCTTGCAATGTAGGAAGCAGCCGTCGCCAGACCGTTGCCTCTTAGAGTCTTCACAACCTCAGAAATTGCATTTGGAAATCACCCCAAACCTGTTGGTAAGGGTAATTTGCGGGCAGAAAGAAGCTACTACCAGGTGGCAACCGGGCCATAGAACAAGCTATTGATGCTGCTGTTCGTTCCTGGCAGACTGCTTCTCATTCTGTTTTGCATAATTTGCAGGCTTGCCATTACAGGTTCCTCTGCACATTCGATGTAAAGCCAGGTGAACAGATTCTCAAGTTGAAAATCTTGTCCACATGGCCCTTAGTACGTGGGACCCTTTGAAATAAAGTTATTGAGAGACTGATGGTAAAAAAAAAAAAAAAAAAAAACTTGCTAGCATGGAGAGAAACTGCATACAATCTTTTATATATGTACATTATGTACTTCTATGTAAAGCCCTTTGCCTGCCTTTTTTCTAACACCTGAGACCTTGTTTTTAAAAATGTTTATTACATACTGTTATTATAAGTTTATTATAAGTTTAACTGTACTTTGTAATGTATTTTTTATGTGTTTTGTTACACTTTTTTTGTTTCACAAAAAGGTTAACCAGAGCTCTGAGGACACGCTATCCCAACGAGCGTTAAATTCAATTGCACTCAAGCGATTGCGTTTACTGTCAACTTGTAATATGGGTGAAAAACCTGATGTACCTAAACACCCTCGATAAACCTTTTTTTGCTTGCGTGTAAGTGTTAGCGCTCCACTCATTATCTGTCCCACAATGTTTCATTATTGCAAGTGAAACATTATTGCAATATACATTCATTATTTTTTTTGCAGCTTTTTGCTATCAGAACCTGAATAAACTTAATGGTGCCTGATGCTCTGTCATTATTTTTCTTGACTACTTCTATCTAGGCACTCCTTTTTTGATTTTTAAAACAAGCTTTATTAATAAGCAAAAGAAGCATTACAAAAAGGAGGTAGCGCTCATACAAAATACAAAAAGAAGTAAAACTGTGAGGATACACTCATTTAACCCCTTAATGACCACAGCACTTTTCCATTTTCTGTCCGTTTGGGACCAAGGCTATTTTTACATTTTTGAGGTGTTTGTGTTTAGCTGTAATTTTCCTCTTACTCATTTACTGTACCCACGCATATTATATACCTTTTTTCTCGCCATTAAATGGACTTTCTAAAGATACCATTATTTTCATCATATCTTATAATTTACTATAAAAAAATTTATAAAATATGAGGAAAAAATGGAAAAAAACACACTTTTTCTAAATTTGACCCCCAAAATCTGTTACACATCTACAACCACAAAAAAACACCCATGCTAAATAGTTTCTAAATTTTGTCCTGAGTTTAGAAATACCCAATGTTTACATGTTCTTTGCTTTTTTTGCAAGTTATAGGGCCATAAATACAAGTAGCACTTTGCTATTTCCAAACCACTTTTTTTTCAAAATTAGCGCTAGTTACGTTGGGACACTGATATCTTTCAGGAATCCCTGAATATCCATTGACATGTATATATATATTTTTTTTAGTAGACAACCCAAAGTATTGATCTAGGCCCATTTTGGTATATTTCATGCCACCATTTCACCGCCAAATGCAATCAAATACAAAAAATCGTTCACTTTTCACAAATTTTTTCACAAACTTTTGGTTTCTAACTAAAATTATTTACAAACAGCTTGTGCAATTATGGCATAAATGGTTGTAAATTCTTCTCTGGGGTCCCCTTTGTTTAGAAATAGCAGACATATATGACTTTGGCGTTGATTTTTGGTAATTAGAAGGCCGCTAAATGCCACTGCGCACCACACGTGTATTATGCCCAGCAGTGAAGGGGTTAATTAGGGAGCATGTAGGGAGCTTTTTGGGATAGTTTTAGCTTTAGTGTAGTGTAGTAGACAACCCCAAGTATTGATCTAGACCAATTTTGGTATATTTTATGCCACCATTTCACCGCCAAATGCGATCAAATTAAAAAAAAAGTAAATTTTTTCTCAATTTTAGGTTTCTCACTGAAATTATTTACAAACAGCTTGTGCAATTATGGCACAAATGGTTGTAAATGCTTCTCTGGGATCCCCTTTGTTCAGAAATAGCAGACATATATGGCTTTGGCATTGCTTTTTGGTAATTAGAAGGCCTCTAAATGCCGCTGCGCATCACACGTGTATTATGGCTAGCAGTGAAGGGGTTAATTATGTAGCTTGTAAGGAGCTTGCAGGGTTAATTTTATCTTTAGTGTAGAGCTCATCCTCCCACCTGAAACATCAGACCCCCTGATCCCTCCCAAACAGCTCTCTTCCCTCCCCCACCCCACAATTGCCCCCGCCATCTTAAGTACTGGCAGAAACTCTGCCAGTACTAAAATAAAAGGTATTTGGCCCTTTTTAAAAAAAATTAAAAAGCATATTTACATATGCTGATGTGTATGATCCCCCCTTAGACCCCAACCTCACTGATCCCCCACCTAACAGCTCTCTAACCCTTCCCCTCTGCCTTAATGGGCGCCATCTTGGGTACTGGCATTTGTCTGCCAGTACCCAGTTTTGCAAAAAATGTGCCTTTTTTTTTTTTAAAAAAAGCCCTTTTCTGTAGTGTAGCTTTTCCCCCCCCCACCAAGACCAACCCCCAACCCCTTCCAGATCCCTTAGATTATATTTTTAATATTTAGACTTTCTTAGTTTTATTTACTTTTAACTTTATGGTTTTCTGTAGTGTAGCGGTTCCCACCCGCTCCCGCCCCGTGCACGTGCCCGCCCACCACCCCCGTGCACGCGCGCGCTCGCTACCGTGCGCGCCCCCGTGGGTCCCGCCCCCGATCCCGCCCCCCTCCACTCCATACAGAGCATCGATGGCCACCCACCCACCTCCCACGTAAGCTCCCACCCACCAACGTTACCGGCCATCGATGTCCGGTGCAGAGAAGGCCATAGAGTGGCTCTCTCTGCATCGGATGGCCAAGGGGGTTATTGCAGGATGCCTCCATATCGAGGCATCACTGCAATAACCGGAAAGCAGCTGGAAGCGAGCAGGATCGCTTCCAGCTGCTTTCCAGACCAAGGACGTACGCCACACGTCCTCTGTCATTAACTGTATTTTTTTTGAGGACGTGTGGCGTACGTCCTTGGTCGTTAAGGGGTTAAAGGGACATAATACTCATATGCTAAATCACTTGAAACTGATGCAGTATAACTGTAAAAAGCTGACAGGAAAATATCACCTGAGCATCTCTATGTAAAAAAGGAAGATATTTGACCTCACAATTTCCTCAGCTCAGCAGAGTAAGTTCTGTGTAATAAGTTATACTCAGCTGCTCCCAGCTGCAGGTAAAAAAATTAAAAAAAATGAAGAAATGAACAGCAGCCAATCAGCATCAGCAGTGCTGAGGTCATGAAATCTCACTGTGATCTCATGAGATTTGACTTAACTCTCATGAGATTTCATAGTAAGCTTCCTTTACCTGATTGGTGAAATAATATGAGAGTGCACAATGCTAGTCCCTTCAGATGTCCCAGGACAAACACACTAAAATGCTGCTTAGAAATCCTTTACAATGGGAGGTGGCTACTGAGGAACTTTTGAGGTAAAATATCTTTCTTTTTTACATAGAGATGTTCAGGAGATATTTTCTAATCAGCTTTTTACAGCTATGCTGTATCACTTTCAAGTGTTTAAACATTTGGGTATTATGGCCCTTTAATAACAAGTGTACCCTTTTTCACCTCAAATGTCCATGTATTATTGAATATTATATTTGAAACGGGATAATCCTTTCTGTCCATTAATTGTCTCTGGCTTCATTTATTTCAACTTTGAGCTTGTTCCAGCGAGTACGATAACTCGCTGTATGTAAACACATCACATCTTTGCAATAACATATTCAGTAAAACTTAACTTCAGGACTATAACATGGTAACAATGAATGATCCAGCATCTTTGCCACATGCCGCTGGGTTTTAACAGTCCCTGAAGTTACCACCCGTTTGGGTGAAGAGAAAGAGAATTGAAGAGTGAGGTTGGGATTAAAAGAGGGAAAGGGTAGGGAAATAGGAGAGAAAAAAAGGGGGGGAGAGGAGGTTTGGGGTGGGGGATTGTGGTGTAGTTTAATATAAGGGGAGGGGGGAAGAGGGAAGCGGGCAGGGGATGAGTAAGCAGGAATGTTATAGGCACTCCTTTTTTGGGGAAAGGGTAACAATTGTTGGATCTTGTCTGGGATTAGTGTCACCTAGTGAATTGTGTTAGTCAGTAAGAACTGGTGAAATGTCACTTCATACGCCTAGATTTATTAGTAAAAGGTACATATGCCAGTTCTTCAGTGCACAATTAAAAATATTGAGTCAGTGGTGGGTGAGGCAAAGGTTAGCTGTAAATATATACAGTTATAGCTAATTCCGGAGATGGCAGCAGATGGTTTTAGCAGGTGGTATATTTCTGATAGAGGAAAATACAGGAGTTACCAAAGTTTGAATGAGAAAGGATTAGGGGTGATATTTACAATTTAAGGAATTCATTATGTTTATGGAGGTTTAACAGTAGAGGCATTGAGGTCTATTTATCATAGGTCTTGCGGACCTGATCCGACAGCGTGGATCAGGTCCGCAAGACCTCCCTGAATGCGGAGAGCAATACGCTCTCCATATTCAGCATTGCACCATCAGCTCACAAGAGATGCTGGTGCAACGCTGCCCCCTGGAGACTCGCGGCCAATCGGCCACCAGCAGGGAGGTGTCAATCAATCCGATTGGGTTGAATTGTGGTGATTCCTGTCCGCCTACTCAGAGCAGGTGGACAGGGTTATGGACAGGGTTATGGAGCAGCGGTCTCTACACGGGGCATCAAGCTCTATTCGGAGTTTGATAGATAGGCCCCATTGTGCAGATTGAGGTTATTGCTGTTGATCTCACAAATCTCAGCAAGTATGAACTAACAGTAATCTGAAGACAACATAAGAAGACAGATGCGCCACGCCACTTTATGAGGAATCTGATGCGCCACGCCACTTTATGAGGAATATGATGTATTTTCTCCTAAAGATGGAGCCATTGGCATCATTCCAACTCTGAAGCCACAAACCTTATGGCTGAGACGCCTGTTAAAATGGCTATAACTCAATTCCAAAGCCCTTGTAAAAGGAAGTCAAAATGATGTGTTAAACCTTTTAGATAAAGACTGGATCAAGAAATCAGAATCTGCCTGCTTCATACTTAGATAATATAGGGCCAGATTACAAATGGAGCATTATTTACGCTCCAGCTGGAAGTAAGCTTTTGCATGCATTGGGTGCACTCATATTACAAGTTGAAATTAAAAAGTTATCCCTCACTCGCTAACCAGACGATCATAAAAAGCCGAATTTACAATATTGATAGTGTGATAACATATTCCCCAACAAAAGAAGTCAAAAGCGCAAAAAAAGCTTTATCAAAGTCGTCTTTGAAAAAGCTCTGTTGAAAGGGCCATCTGTGTGCCCTTTAAATTTGTTATATTTTGATCACATTAGTATCCACCCAGCCCTTGAACCATTTTTTAACAGTAATTGTGGTAATTTATTCTGTAAGTGTATATATGTGTTAAACCCAGCAATTAAGCACATTTGTGGAGATCACCTAATCATAGTGGTAATTGCTACAGGGATCTTTTTTACTCACAGACGGCTAGATTTGGAGTTTTGTCGGTAACGACCCGAAAAACTAACGCCCGCGTTTTACTGGCCGCACCATAAAAATAACTCTGGTATCGAGAGTCCACATAAAGGCTGCGTTAGGCTCCAAAAAAGGAGCGTAGAGCATTTTTAACGCAGCTTCAACTCTCGATACCAGAGTTGCTTACGGACGCGGCCAGCCTCAAAAACGTACTCATGCACGATTCTCCCATAGGAAACAATGGGGCTGTTTGAGCTGAAAAAAAACCTAACACCTGCAAAAAACCCGCGTTCAGCTCCTAACGCAGCCCCATTGTTTGCTATGCGGTAACCCTTCCGACGTCTGCACTTAACACTCTAACATGTACCCCGAGTCTAAACACCCCTAACCTTACACTTATTAACCCCTAATCTGCTGCCCCCGCTATCGCTGACCCCTGCATATTATTATTAACCCCTAATCTGCCGCTCCGTAAACCGCCGCTACTTACATTATCCCTATGTACCCCTAATCTGCTGCCCTAACATCGCCGACCCCTATATTATATTTATTAACCCCTAATCTGCCCCCCACAACGTCGCCTCCACCTGCCTACACTTATTAACCCCTAATCTGCCGACCGGACCGCACCGCTATTATAATAAAGTTATTAACCCCTAATCCGCCTCACTAACCCTATCATAAATAGTATTAACCCCTAATCTGCCCTCCCTAACATCGCCGACACCTAACTTCAATTATTAACCCCTAATCTGCCGACCGAATCTCGCCGCTATTCTAATAAATGTATTAACCCCTAAAGCTAAGTCTAACCCTAATACTAACACCCCCCTAAGTTAAATATAATTTAAATCTAACGAAATTAATTAACTCTTATTAAATAAATTATTCATATTTAAAGCTAAATACTTACCTGTAAAATAAATCCTAATATAGCTACAATATAAATTATAATTATATTATAGCTATTTTAGGATTTATATTTATTTTACAGGTAACTTTGTATTTATTTTAACCAGGTACAATAGCTATTAAATAGTTAAGAACTATTTAATAGCTAAAATAGTTAAAATAATTAAAAATTTACCTGTAAAAGAAATCCTAACCTAAGTTACAAATAAACCTAACACTAGACTATCAATAAATTAATTAAATAAACTACCTACAATTACCTACAATTAACCTAACACTACACTATCAATAAATTAATTAAATACAATTGCTACAAATTAAATTACAATTAAATAAACTAGCTAAAGTACAAAAAAGAACTAAGTTACAAAAAATAAAAAAATATCTACAAACATAAGAAAAATATTACAACAATTTTAAACTAATTACACCTACTCTAAGCCCCCTAATAAAACAACAAAGCCCCCCAAAATAAAAAATGCCCTACCCTATTCTAAATTACTAAAGTTAAAAGCTCTTTTACCTTACCAGCCCTGAACAGGGCCCTTTGCGGGGCATGCCCCAAGAAGTTCAGCTCTTTTGCCTGTAAAAAAAAAACATACAATACCCCCCCCAACATTACAACCCACCACCCACATACCCCTAATCTAACCCAAACCCCCCTTAAATAAACCTAACACTAAGCCCCTGAAGATCATCCTACCTTGTCTTCACCTCACCAGGTATCACCGATCTGTCCTGGCTCCAAAATCTTCATCCAACCCAATGGAATCAGCCAATCAGAATCAAGTTCAATCCGATTGAATCGGAACAGCCAATAGAATGCGAGCTCAATCTGATTGGCTGATTGGATCAGCCAATCGGATTGAACTTGATTCTGATTGGCTGATTCCATCAGCCAATCAGAATATTCCTACCTTAATTCCGATTGTCTGATAGAATCCTATCAGCCAATCGGAATTCGAGGGATGCCATCTTGGATGACGTCCCTTAAAGGAACCTTCATTCTGCAGTTGGACGTCGCCGGAAGAAGATGGGTCCGCGGTGGAGGTCTTCAGGATGGAGCCGGTCGTCATCGGATGAAGATAGAAGATGCCGCTTGGATCAAGATGGTTGCCGGTCCGGATCGCCTCTTCTTCCCGGATAGGATGAAGACTTTGGAGCCTCTTCTGGACCTCTTCAGGCACCGGATGATGGATCGCCAACCCCCGCTTGGGTTGGATGAAGATTTTGGAGCCAGGACGGATCGGTGATACCTGGTGAGGTGAAGACAAGGTAGGATGATCTTCAGGGGCTTAGTGTTAGGTTTATTTAAGGGGGGTTTGGGTTAGATTAGTGGTATGTGGGTGGTGGGTTGTAATGTTGGGGGGGGGGTATTGTATGTTTTTTTTTTTTTACAGGCAAAAGAGCTGAACTTCTTGGGGCATGCCCTGTAAAGGGCCCTGTTCAGGGCTGGTAAGGTAAAAGAGCTTTTAACTTTAGTAATTTAGAATAGGGTAGGGCATTTTTTATTTTGGGGGCTTTGTTGTTTTATTAGGGGGCTTAGAGTAGGTGTAATTAGTTTAAAATTGTTGTAATATTTTTCTTATGTTTGTAGATATTTTTTTATTTTTTGTAACTTAGTTCTTTTTTATTTTTTGTACTTTAGCAAGTTTATTTAATTGTATTTATTTGTAGCAATTGTATTTAATTAATTTATTGATAGTGTAGTGTTAGGTTAATTGTAGGTAATTGTAGGTAGTTTATTTAATTAATTTATTGATAGTATAGTGTTAGTTTTAATTGTAACTTAGTTTAGGATTTCTTTTACAGGTAAATTTGTAATTATTTTAACTATTTTAGCTATTAAATAGTTCTTAACTATTTAATAGCTATTGTACCTGGTTAAAATAAATACAAAGTTACCTGTAAAATAAATATAAATCCTAAAATAGCTATAATATAAATATAATTTATATTGTAGCTATATTAGGATTTATTTTACAGGTAAGTATTTAGCTTTAAATAGGAATAATTTATTTAATAAGAGTTAATTTATTTCGTTAGATTTAAATTATATTTAACTTAGGGGGGTGTTAGTGTTAGGGTTAGACTTAGCTTTAGGGGTTAATACATTTATTAGAATAGCGGTGAGCTCCGGTCGGCAGATTAGGGGTTAATAATTGAAGTTAGGTGTCGGCGATGTTAGGGAGGGCAGATTAGGGGTTAATACTATTTATTATAGGGTTAGTGAGGCGGATTAGGGGTTAATAACTTTATTATAGTAGCGCTCAGGTCCGCTCGGCAGATTAGGGGTTAATAAGTGTAGGTAGCTGGCGGCGACGTTGTGGGGGGCAGATTAGGGGTTAATAAATATAATACAGGGGTCGGCGGTGTTAGGGGCAGCAGATTAGGGGTACATAGGGATAATGTAGCTGGCGGCGGCGTGCGGACGGCAGATTAGGGGTTAATAAGTGTAGGTAGCTGGCGGCGACGTTGTGGGGGGCAGATTAGGGGTTAATAAATATAATACAGGGGTCGGCGGTGTTAGGGGCAGCAGATTAGGGGTACATAAGGATAACGTAGGTGGCGGTCGGCAGATTAGGGGTTAAAAAAAATGAATCGAGTGGCGGCGATGTGGGGGGACCTCGGTTTAGGGGTACATAGGTAGTTTATGGGTGTTAGTGTACTTTAGAGTACAGTAGTTAAGAGCCTTATGAACCGGCGTTAGCCCAGAAAGCTCTTAACTACTGACTTTTTTCCTGCGGCTGGAGTTTTGTCGTTAGATGTCTAACGCTCACTTCAGAAACGACTCTAAATACCGGAGTTAGGAAGATCCCACTTCAGAAACGACTCTAAATACCGGAGTTAGGAAGATCCCATTGAAAAGATAGGATACGCAATTGACGTAAGGGGATCTGCGGTATGGAAAAGTCGCGGCTGAAAAGTGAGCGTTAGACCCTATTTTGAGTGACTCTAAATACCGGCGGTAGCCTAAAACCAGCGTTAGGAGCCTCTAACGCTGGTTTTCACGGCTACCGCCAAACTCCAAATCTAGGTCAGAGTGTGCTACAATGGGCTTCTCAGTTGTAGGCCAGTTACCCTGTTGAAGTGGACTAGTGTGTTAGTGAATTTTGCAATTTGATGCACTTGTATAGAATATTCATTAATATTTTCAGACACCTAAGCAGTCCTGATTTGCTTTTTGTACTATAAACTTTTTTAAACATTTTTAATGAGGGTATTTGTATAGCCATTTTAGAATCTGGGTGATTAAAAGGTTAAGTTTTATTTTTTTCTTCCTTTTTGGTCTCATTTATATGTAAAATTTTCACTACTATTTAGCATTAATAAGCGTGTGCCTACATTTATTTTCTTTTTTCTTTTCTTTTTGGTATTATTAGCTCTTGATATGCACCAGGTACCCCCTGACTTGTATTACCTGCATTGTCTTTATGAGACAAATTTGTTCTGAATTTATACTGATATGATTCTTCTTCAAAGCTCCTATCATTCGGACTATGGAACATCAGTGGTATCTACGTTTAGTGACATACACCAATCCTGGCTTATCTGGACTTTATTCTGCATTTCAAATTGAACACTGATGCTTTAAATAAAGAAACAAAAAAAACAAACTAAATTTCATAGGGTATGGATCCAGAACTTTAACATCAGCCAAACAAAGTTGCCATCTTCACTCTGGTAAATTGGAATAGCTTTACAGTCTACACATACATCAGTTTGCTGACTTAGGTCCTTAGCTCTAAAATACTAAATGCCACAAGAATTTGCTGGTTGGTGAACCAGCATATTTTGACTTTGACATAGAATACTGACCTGGAAAAACAATAATGCTGACATGTTATCCCCTAAATCTCCAACATTGTATGGGTGAACATACTGAAACATTGCTACCAAACATTGTGTCTGCTGTATTGCAATGTATTAAAGCTGTGAAAGATGACAACACCACTTGGGTAACTCTAATGCAACTCTATACAAAAAGTGAAAGCAAAGTATTGATGGGAAAGGTCTCAGTTATGACATCAGAAAACATTTAATGTGCAACGCATGAAGACATTGCTTATAACCTCTTGACTGCTGAGCCATTTCCACCCCTGTGCTAAGTTATTTTGGAGTTTTTAGATGCTGCTCAAATGTTAGCCCCACTGTAGATTCAAACTCTAACATTATTTTATGCATATACCATGACATGCAAGAAATCTTCATAAAAAAAATGTGTGACACAAAAAGTATACAGGGAGTGCAGAATTATTAGGCAAATGAGTATTTTGACCACATCATTCTCTTTATGCATGTTGTCTTACTCCAAGCTGTATAGGCTCGAAAGCCTACTACCAATTAAGCATATTAGGTGATGTGCATCTCTGTAATGAGAAGGGGTGTGGTCTAATGACATCAACACCCTATATCAGGTGTGCATAATTATTAGGCAACTTCCTTTCCTTTGGCAAAATGGGTCAAAAGAAGGACTTGACAGGCTCAGAAAAGTCAAAAATAGTGAGATATCTTGCAGAGGGATGCAGCACTCTTTAAATTGCAAAGCTTCTGAAGTGTGATCATCGAACAATCAAGCGTTTCATTCAAAATAGTCAACAGGGTCGCAAGAAGCATGTGGAAAAACCAAGGCACAAAATAACTGCCCATGAACTGAGAAAAGTCAAGTGTGCAGCTGCCAAGATGCCACTTGCCACCAGTTTGGCCATATTTCAGAGCTGCAACATTACTGGAGTGCCCAAAAGCACAAGGTGTGCAATACTCAGAGACATGGCCAAGGTAAGAAAGGTTGAAAGACGACCACCACTGAACAAGACACACAAGCTGAAACGTCAAGACTGGGCCAAGAAATATCTCAAGACTGATTTTTCTAAGGTTTTATGGACTGATGAAATGAGAGTGAGTCTTGATGGGCCAGATGGATGGGCCCGTGGCTGGATTGGTAAAGGGCAGAGAGCTCCAGTCCGACTCAGACGCCAGCAAGGTGGAGGTGGAGTACTGGTTTGGGCTGGTATCATCAAAGATGAGCTTGTGGGGCCTTTTCGGGTTGAGGATGGAGTCAAGCTCAACTCCCAGTCCTACTGCAAGTTTCTGGAAGACACCTTCTTCAAGTAGTAGTACAGGAAGAAGTCTGCATCCTTCAAGAAAAACATGATTTTCATGCAGGACAATGCTCCATCACACGCGTCCAAGTACTCCACAGCGTGGCTGGCAAGAAAGGGTATAAAAGAAGAAAATCTAATGACATGGCCTCCTTGTTCACCTGATCTGAACCCCATTGAGAACCTGTGGTCCATCATCAAATGTGAGATTTACAAGGAGGGAAAACAGTACACCTCTCTGAACAGTGTCTGGGAGGCTGTGGTTGCTGCTGCACGCAATGTTGATGGTGAACAGATCAAAACACTGACAGAATCCATGGATGGCAGGCTTTTGAGTGTCCTTGCAAAGAAAGGTGGCTATATTGGTCACTGATTTGTTTTTGTTTTGTTTTTGAATGTCAGAAATGTATATTTGTGAATGTTGAGATGTTATATTGGTTTCACTGGTAAAAAATAAATAATTGAAATGGGTATATATTTGTTTTTTGTTAAGTTGCCTAATAATTATGCACAGTAATAGTCACCTGCACACACAGATATCCCCCTAAAATAGCTATAACTAAAAACAAACTAAAAACTACTTCCAAAACTATTCAGCTTTGATATTAATGAGTTTTTTGGGTTCATTGAGAACATGGTTGTTGTTCAATAATAAAATTAATCCTCAAAAATACAACTTGCCTAATAATTCTGCACTCCCTGTATTTTCATTAAAAGAAACTCTGTGATAAGCACATAGGGGATCCTATGAGTCTCTACTCATATATATGCACATTTATTCAGAATTGATTAAAACTTATTTAGGGGCTTTAATTTTAAAGAGGGGCTTACAGGCTTTATAGCAAGGAGTCATGGGGATCTGTAGGCCTTTTTGATGGCCAATTATAAGTGTAAATGTATATAATTGTTAATTTTTAAATATATGTTTTTCTAAATTGTGTTTACATGTTCAATACACACAATGGGTCTTTGGTGTTTCTATGTATTAATAGAGCTGAGATCAAGGGATTTAAACTCTTACCCTCCATTCAGCTATCTTAATCTCCTTACTGCAGCCTGCACATCACCAGCATCCCTGGATTCCTCCAGTGATGCCGATCCCTTGACCGCCTCTTATGTGAAGGTAAGGGAACAGGGGAGCTCTGTTAGCTCTGAAAGCAGCTCCCCAAAGACAACTCATCATCCAAACTACACTAAAAGTACATAGTGCGGATGATGACTTATCATCCACACTAAAATGGTTAAGAAAACTATATTGCTTAAAGAAAAAAAACAGATGAAGATTGCTGTCCTATGAGTGAAATAAACTCAAAGTAGAGGATGGAATATTTTACATGAAAACAGGGTAACAGGTGCAGTTAGCACGCTCACAAAAGCTAAAAAGTGAGGTGCTAAATAATTTAAATGATTACATGAAGGATTTTGGAACAAACAAAGTAATTATAGTGCCAGAGAAAGATTATTTTGGCTTCCGGGGCAGTAATAGATAGAGAAGTATGTGACAACAAAATGTAACTGTATAAAACAAAAACAAACATGGGTCAATTTACACTTGTGTACCATTTGAGCTTGTCAGTAAGGACTAGTGAACCAAAAAAGACAAATATAAATAAATGTTCTAATCTTAGTAAACCATGTCATACATTTTGCAAAGACATAACCTAAAAGTAGTCTGGAAAGACAGCGGTTGAAAAGATATTCCATGAATTCATCCCACATTTCAGATTTCCTGAATAACTTAAAATTTGAAAATAGTCTGTTCCACAGATTGCAACAATAGTCAGGAATCATTCCCTCATATGCCACACCATGGGCCCGATCTGATATAAATCGTCGCCCGCAAAAGCCTGCGACGCCAATATTTGCGCGGGTTTGGTATCCTATATATACGGCGTAACTTAGAAGTTACGCGCATATATTTCTGCCTTCGCCCCTCGTTTTTTGGCCCATAGACTGACATACAAAACACGCACAGTTTGGTATCCAATATACGGCGTAAGGACTTACGTGTGCAGATTTCAGAAAATCTACTCCATTCTCATCTCGCCACAAATTTCAGCCGCAGGAACCCTTGCACTGACTTAGAAACCAATGTAACTCTCTGAAAGCCTAACCTGTGTATGCTTAACAACATACATATCAGCAGCTTGATCACAAATAGTTAACCTCTTCAAAGCATATTATTCCTGCAAGTTTGTCAAACCAATCATAAAGGGGTCATCATGGGGCACAAGGGGTGCATCATGGGGCACAAGGGGTCATCATGGGGCACAAGGGGTGCATCATGGGGCACAAGGGGTCATCATGGGGCACAAGGGGTGCATCATGGGGCACAAGGGGTCATCATGGGGCACAAGGGGTGCTGGAAGCCCTACAATCCCCTGTTGTTCTGTCTACACATGCTGATTCTATAGTTGCTGCTGAGGTCCATTGTGATGGTGCTGCCCCTGCTGCAGCTGGTCATCGAATTACACACTGTGGAGTTCCACTGCATGTAAGTGAAACTACTAAATCCCACCCCCATTCCCTTAACCACCCTAATTACTGAAAATATATCATTAGTTCAATTCATGTTTTGGTCACTATGATTTATTGACTATCATTTCGAGGAATGAAAATGGATGTTTATACCTTATGTTCACACCTTCTGTAAAAACATTATTATTTATATATATATACCCATGTGCAGGGATAGGCAAGGTGTCCTTCACTAAAAGTCTTTACCTTAGAAAATGTCCACCACAGCCTTGGCTCGTGCCTATCCCTGCACATGGGTCAATTTCTATTGGATGTGAGAAACCTTGATTTACATCTTAAAAGTGAATATCACTATATGTACCCTTCATACACAACTATGTGATGTGGTTTAGAGAACATGAATATGTCATAAACATGATGATATTACCTTTTTTGGGCCATTTCCACACAGGCCTTATTATATTTTTTTAAAATATTAGTGTACTAAAACACCCTTCACATGGATGTGGATGACAACTATATGGTAAATAACAGAGGACAAGATTTAGGATGAAATATAACAATATATATATTTTTTTAGGCTTCTTAGATGAGGGGGCTGAGGGGCCTGGAGTGGGTCTCCTGCCTCTCCTGGGTTGTGATGATTCAGAGGATTCTGCAGGAGTGCTGGCCACAGATGAGAGGCTGGAGGCAATGTCCTGCTGGTGTGTGAAATGCTCCACCAACACACCCAACAGTTGGTTCTGTCCCCTCCATCTGTTGTCACTCTGAATCTGCATGTCCGAAATAACTCTCAGCATCTGAGATTGGTTCTGGACAATACCACTTAAAGATGCTGCCATGTCCTGTTGCAGCTCAATGGAACACTGTAGTAAAGTCTGTTGGCTCCTGTAAAACCTGCGTTGGTCTCTCTGCATTCTCTTCCAGGTTGATGTGAGCCTCTCACAGGTTGATGTTTGCCTCCTCTGGAGGGCAATGTATTCGTCGCCCATGGCGGAAGTCAGAGGATCTATAGGCTCTTCCCCAGCAGGGACTCTAAGCGCAGGTTCACCTCTAGCTGCTGTTTTGCCTTGAACATCCTCAGCTGCTGGTGCTGCCGGAGGGATCACAGCTGGTGCTGCCGGAGGGATCACAGTTGGTGCTGCCAGAGGGATCACAGCTGGGGCTGTTAGAGGGATCACAGCTGGTGCTGCCGGAGGGATCACAGCTGGTGCTGCCTGAGGGATGATGACAGGCGGTGCTGCCTGAGGGATCACAGAAGGTGCTGCCTGAGGAATGCTGACATCTCTATGCTCCTCCTCAGATGCTGGAGCTCTTCCAAGTGAAGCAGATGGTGGAGATCTTTGGATGGACTGGTAGTCTCATTGCCGGCTGGTGTGCACCCACTCAGCCTGGTGGTATAATCCCTGACTGGCCTGATATTGGTGGGGGGGTAAAGACATCTACCCTTCGGGCTGACTTGTCTCCCCCTCCAAGCCAAAGGAATAGTCCTCCGGCCAGGGCTCCTGCCAGGTATCCTCTTGCAATGCTGGTGGCATGACATCTGGATTGTCAACAGAGGCATTCCAACCCAGCTCATGCCTGGGAGCATACTCTTGCTGGACTCTCTGGACCGGTGGTTGAGGTGGAGATATTCTTTCTGGCGGTGGTGGAGGTGGATGCATGGGCGTTTGCACCCTGGTGACTGGAGGTTCTGTGGAGGAGTCAAATGATGAGAGGGATTAGTACAGTCAGATATATATCCATGTGGGCATACAATGTACATGCTAGGGCCTATACACATTCTCATGTCAAACTCTATAACATGCATGTGCACAAGGAGATTTGTGATATGAGGGTTTTTAATATGCAAAGTATACATGTATGTGTTTCATACAATAGTTCTGTGTACATGTCAGTGATGGTGAAAATGTGTTCTTTAAGTGACACTATGGTTGTGATGACTATAGTGTCCATTTACTGAAAACTGTGTTACTCTGAGACATGTTAGTATTTCACTATTCCACCTCATATCATGAATTTCAATGTGTTAAGTAGCATTAAATGGACATTAAACCCATTTTTATTCTTTCATGATTCAGCTAGAGCATGCAATTTTAAACAACTTTGTAATTTACTTCCATTACCTAATTTGCTTCATTCTCTTGATATTCTTAGCTGAAAAGCATATCTAGATAGGCTTAGAAGCTGCTGATTGGTGGCTGCACATCAATGCCTCGTGTGATTGCCTCACCCATGTGCATTGATATTTAATAAACAAAGAATAACAAAATAATGAAGGAAATTAGATAATAGAAGTAAATTGGGATGTTGTTTAAAACTGTATTCTCTATCTGAATAATTAAATAAAAAGATTTGGTTTAATGTCCCTTTAATGTGAAATCTAATTGTAGATGTATTTGTTAGTAGGCCAAATACCATGCTCCTCATTGTGTACATGAATGTGTGACATTATAGGATGTTATATCTCAAATACATATAATACTAGTGTGTGGGATGTTACTCACCAGCATGCTGCGCTGATGTTGCAATCCATGAATCACGAGCCCCTGGATTCAGGTAGGATCAAGGGAAGGTTCTTTGAGGATAGGTGTGACCAGTGCATGTTTCAGCGATGAGGGGAATATACCGGTGCTGAGGGAGAGGTTGAAAGTGTGTGTGAGTATAGGGGTAAGGGTGGCAGAGAGGGAGGGGAATAGCTGTGAGGGGATAGGGTCAAGGGGACAGGTAGTGAGGTGAGAGCACAGTATAAGTGCTGAAACTTCTTCCTCAGTAACAGGGGAGAATGAGCTAAGTTTAAGGTTATGTGGGTTATGGTTGATTGAGAGCATTTGAGGGGGTGAGAGAATGAAATTATGTTGAGAGCTGATTTCACTTCTGATTGAGTCGATTTTGTTATTGAAGTGGTTCGCGAAGTCTTGAGCTGACAGAGAAGATGTATTAGGAGGTGGGAGAGGGCGGAGAAGAGTATTGAAAGTGGAGAACAAACGTTTTGGGTTTGAAGAAAGATTAGAGATAAGAGTAGAGAATTAGTGTTGCTTATGGAAATTAAGGGCAGAGTAGTAGGAGTTCAAGATAAATTTGTAATGTTGAAAATCAGCTGAACTCCTAGAATTTCTCCAGTTCTGCTCAGCGGTACGGGAACATCTGTGTAGGTATCGTGTCAGAGGAGTATGCCAGGGCTGAGGATGAGTGTTTGATTTCCGAGCTATGGTAAGAGGGGCGAGATTGTCAAGGACGGATGTAAGGGTAGAATTATAGTGTCAGATAGATTGGTCAGGGCATGAAAAGGAGGAGAAGGATGAGAGGAGAGGTTTGAGGGAATTAGAAAGCTGTTGTTGATCTAATGACATAATGCTTCTGTGAAGTTTGGTGTGAGGAGCATAAGGAGGGAGAGTTGTATAGAGGGATGATATGTTGCAAGTAAGGAGATGGTGGTCAGAAAGAGGAAAGGGGGAGTTTGTGAAGTTTGAGAGGGTGCATCGATAGCTAAAGATCAGGTCAAGGGAGTGACCATCTTTGTGAGTGGTAGAAGCAGTCCTTTGTGACAGAAGTTGTTTTGCAGAGGAGGCAGTGGGATTGTCAAGAGGGATGTTGAAGTCCCCAAGAATGAGGGAAGGGGTGTCTGAGGAAAAAAATAAGGTAGCCAGGAAGCCAAGTGATCTAGAAATTGAGTTGAGGAGCCAGGAGGACGGTATATGACTGCAACATGTATAGAAAGAGAAGAGAATAAGCGAATCATGTGGGTTTCGAATGAGGAAAATGATAACAGGGACAGAGTACTTGTAAGGAACCTTGGACAATCAAGAATCTTATAGTCACCATGGACTTACATTTTGGACACATATTTTGATTCACTGTCAAAGAAAACCTTTTAAAAAAAAGTCTGTTCTACTTTTTAATTTGTTTATGCAAAACGAGTATAAGAAAAAACAGATTTTTCTGTTATTTCATATTTATAATTATGGTGGTTTAACTAATTCAGAAAATGTTAATTATAAATAAATTGAAAAAAAATGTTTTCCAATGAAAACATAATTTATGTTTTGTGTTTATGTAATAACTTACCTGATAAATTCATTTCTTTCATAATGGCAAGAGCCCATGAGCTAGTGACGTATTGGATATACATTCCTACCAGGAGGTGGCAAAGTTTCCCAAACCTCAAAATGCCTATAAATACACCTCCCACCACACACATACTTCAGTTTAACATATAGCCAAGTAGTGAGGTGTAAAAAGGAGTAAAAAAGCATACAAAATAGAGGAACTGGAAAATAATATTGTGCTTTTATACAAAAAATATAACCACCAAAAACAGGGTGGGCCTCATGAACTCTTGCCAAATGACGTATGGGATAAAATACGCAAGACGTGGAAGTCCACAGAAGAGTCACTAGAGAGGGAGGGATAAAACAAAAACAGCTATTTCTGCTGAGAAATTAAATCCAAAAAATAAGTTCTTCTTAAAAACAGAAGAATCAAACTGAGACAGCTGCCTGAAGAACTTTTCTACCATAGACTGCTTCAGAAGAAGCAAATACATTGAAATGGTACAATTTAGTAAATGTATACAAAGAAGACCAAGTTGCTGCTTTGCAAATCTGATCAACTGAAGCTTCATTCCTAAAAGCCCAAGAAGTGGCAACTGATCTAGTAGAATGAGCTGTAATTCTCTTAGGCAGAGACTGTCCCACCTCCAAATACACCTTGTGAATCAAAAACTTTAACCAAGATGCCAAAGAAATGGCAGAGGCTTTCTGACCTTTCCTAGAACCGGAAAAGACAACAAATAGACTAGAAATCTTTCTAAAATCCTTAGCAGCCTCAACATAGTATTTCAAAGCCCTTACCACATCCAAAGAGTGTAACGATTTTTCAAGTGAATTCTTAGCATTCGGACACAAGAAAAGGAACAACAATTTCCCTACTAATGTTGTTAGAATTCGCAACCTTAGGAAGAAATTTAAACGAAGTCCGCAAAACAGCTTTATCCTGATGGAAAATAAAAAAGGAGACACACAAGAGAGAGCAGACAATTCAGAAAATCTTTTAGCAGAAGAGATAGTCAAAAGGAACAATACTTTCCAAGAAAGTAGCTTAATATCCAAAGAATGCATAGGCTCAAAAGGAGGAGCCTGCAAAACCTTCAAAACCAAATTAAGACTCCATGGAGGATAAATAGACTTAATAACAGGCTTGATACGGACCAAAGCCTGAACAAAACAGTGAATATCAGGAAGTTTAGCACTCTTTCTATGAAATAAAGCAGAAAGAGTAGAGATGTGCCCCTTCAAAGTACTTGCAGGCAAACCTTTATCCAAACCGTCCTGAAAAAACGGTAAAATTCTAGGAATTCTAAAAGACTGCCAAGAGAATTTATTAGAAGAACACCATGAAATATAGGTTTCCAAACCTGATAATAAATCTTCCTTGAAACAGACTTATGAGCCTGCAACATAGTATTGATCACTGAGTCAGAGAAACCTCTATGACTAAGCACTAAACGTTCAATTTCCATACATTCAAATTTGGTGATTTGAGATCCTGATGGAAAAATGGGCCTTGAGACAGAAGATCTGGCCTTAAAGTAAGCGACCAAGATTGGCAACTGGACATCCGTACAAGATCCGCATACAAAAAACCTGTGAGGCCATGCTGGTGCTATCAGAAACACATGTGATTGTTCAATTATGATTTTAAAAATCACCCTTGGAAGGTAAACTAGAGGCAGAAAAATATAAGCAAGTTGGTAAAACCAAGGAACTGCTAACGCATCCACCATCTCTGCCTGAAAATCCCTGGACCTGGAAAGGTATCTGGGAAGCTTCCTGTTTAGATGGGAAGCCATCAGATCTATTTCTGGAATAGATCACATCTGGATGGAGAGACCACTCCCTGGATGCAAAGGCTGAGATAATCTGCTTCCCAATTGTCTACACCTGGGATAAGAATCACAGAAATTAAACAAGAGTTGGATTCCACCCAAGAAAGTATCTGTGATACTTCTTTCATTGCTAAAGGATTGGCATATGCCACAGTTGTGATATTGTCTGTCTGAAAGTTAATGAAAAGTTCTCTCTTTAATAGAGGCCAAGCCTGAAGAGCCCTAAAAATAGCACAGAGTTCTAAGATATTGATTGGTAACCTCACCTCTAGAGGATTCCAAACCCGTAGTGCTGTCAGAGACCCCCAGACAGCTCCCCAACCTGGAAGACTTGCATCTGTTGAGACTACAGTCCAGGAAGGATTAACAAAAGAGGCCCCTTGAATAATATTATGATGGTCTAACCACCAAGTCAGAGAGAGTAGAATGCTGGGATTCAAGAATATTAATTGTGATATCCGAGTTTAATCCCTGCACCATTGATTCAGCATGCAAAGCTGCAGAGGTCTCATATGAAAACGAGCAAAGGGGATCGCGTCCAATGCTGCAGTCATGAGACCTAAAACTTACATACACATTGCCACTGAAGAGAATGATCGAGACTGAAGGTTTCGACAGGCTAAAACTAATTTAATTTGTCTCTTGTCTGTTAAAGACAGAGTCATGGACACTGTATCTATCTGGAAACCTAAAAAGGTGACCCTTGTCTGAGGAATCAAGAAATTCTTTAGTAAATTGATCCTCCAACCATGTCTTTGAAGAAACAACACTAGCTGATTTGTGTGAGATTCTGCTAAATGAAAAGAATGAGCTAGTACCAAGATATCGTCCAAATAAGAAAACACTGCAATACCCTGCTCTCTGAATACAGATAGAAGGGCACGAGAACCCTTGAAAAGATACTAAGAGCTGTCGCTAGGCCAAATGGAAGAGCAAAAAATTGTTAATGCTTGTCTAGAAAAGAGAATTTCAGAAACCGATAGTGATCTGAATGAATCGGAATGTGAAGATAAGTGATCTGTAAGTCTATTGCGGACATGTAATGACCTTGCTGAACAAAAGGCAGAATAGTCCTTATAGTCACCATCTTGAAAGTTGGGACCTTTACAAAACGATTCAAAATCTTCAGATCCAGAACTGGTCTGAATGAATTTTCTGTCTTTGAGACATAGATTTAACATCAATCTTGATGATATCAAAAATAGCATCACAGATAAAATGATTAGCATGTTGAAGCAAACAAACAATGCTAGATACATCAGAATCTGTTTCCTGATGTGCTAAGCTATCCAATCAAAAAGTTGATGCAGCCGCAAAATCAGCCATAGAAATGGCAGGCCTGAGAATATAGCCAGAATGTAAATAAGCTTTCCTTAGATAAGATTCAATCTTCCTATCTAAAGGATCCTTAAAAGAAGTACTAGCTTCCATAGGAATAGTTGTATGTTTGGCAAGAGTAGAAATAGCTCCATCAACCTTAGGGACATTTTCCCAAAACTCCAAATTAGCCACTGGTAAAGGATATAACTTCTAAAATCTAGAAGAAGGATTAAAAGAAGCACTCGGCTTGGACCATTCCTTAGCAATCACATCAGAAACAGCACCTGGAACAGGAAAAACCTCAGAAGTAATCACAGAAGGTTTAAAAAGAGACTTTAAACGTTTACTGGTTTTGTTATCAAGAGGATCAGACTCCTCAATACCGAAAGTAACCAATACTTCTTTCAACAAAGACCGAATATATTTAATCTTAAAAAGATAAGAAGATTTATCAATTTCAATATCTGAAGTAGGATCTTCTGAACCATAGAGGTTCTCTTAAGAAGAGGATATTTCAGTATGTTGTCGGTCATCACAAATTTCATCAGTTTTACGAGAAGTTTTAAAAGACCTTTTACGTTTATTAGAAGGTGGAATAGCAGACATAGCCTTCTGTATTGCATCAGCAATACAATCTTTCATATCAATAGGGATATCATGTACCTTAGATGTTGAGGGAACAATAGGTGCTGTACTAGTACTAATAGAAACATTATCAGCATGCAAAAGCTTATCATGACAACTGTTACATAATATAGCTGGAAATATAATCTCAGCTTGTTTGCAACAGATACACTAAGCTTTGGTAGAACTGTGTTCAGGCAGCATGGTTCCTACAGTAGCTTCTGAGACAGGATCAAACTGAGACATCTTGCAAAATGTAAAAGAAAAAATAACATTTAAACAAAATATCCAATTTCCTCATATAGCAGTTTCAGGAATGGGAAAAAATGCATGTGCTAAATAAGCAGAAAAGCAAACAGCATAGCCCTCTAGAATATAAAGAGAGCATGGACCATAAAGGAAGTGGGGTAATATAATCAAAAAAATATTTGGCACCAAGTATGACGCACAACGCAAAGTGAAATTTTTTTGGTACCAAACAACATCTGGAAATGACGCAACTCGTGTCATAACAAGCACAACTTCATGCAAAACAAACTAACATCAATAAAGATGCAGGAAATGACAAAACTTGCTACACTATAGATGCAAATTTGCATCATAAATTTTTAGCGACAATAATTACGCAATAAATAACAGCATTTTGCGCCCTCGCAAGCCTAGATTTGCCTGCAAAATTTAATTAAAAAAACAAGTCAAATTGGAAAAAAGACTAAAGCACAGGTAAGAATTTTTTTTTTAAAAAAATAACTTCCTAAAACATGATTCTCATACTGCAAAGGGAAATGCACATAGACCTGGCTCATGGCAAATATAAGTAAATACATATATTTAAAACTTTATATTAATACATAAAGCGCCAAACATAGCTGAGAGCGTCTTAAATAATGATAAATACTTACCAAAGACACCCATCCACATATAGCAGACAGCCAAACCAGTACTGAGAACTATCAGCAGAGGTGATGGTATTAGAGTATATTGTCTATCTGAAATGGGAGGTAGAAGATGAATCCCTACGACTGATAACACTGTACTCTGAGAGGAATTGGGCTCCAGAATGCTTATAAGTGCTTATCATAGAAGAAATCATAAAAATCAAGCACAAACTTACTTCACCACTTCCATAGGAGGCAAAGTTTGTAAAACTGAAGTATGTGTGTGGTGGAAGGTGTATTTATAAACATTTTGAGGTTTGGGAAACTTTTCCCCCTCCTAGTAGGAATGTATATCCCATGAAAGGAATGCTATTTATATATAGAGGTGATGGAAAATCAAAGTCTTGATGACAAATTATGTTAAAACAATCCTTTAATTGAAATCTAAAAAATAAATTTAATTTAACAAAACTTAATTGACCACTTGTATAAAAAGCCTTTGGACAAAATATCAGCTAGATTACGAGTTTTGAGCGCTATAGGGAAATTAACAACTGCCACAAAAGTGGCGGTATTTAACCTTCCTATAGCGCTGCTATTACATTTTTACAAAAAGCAGAATTGCTCCATGCTTCACCAAAATACAAGCGTTGCTTTGACATGCTCGTGCACGATTTCCCCATAGACATCAATGGGGAGAGCCAGCATGTTACAAACTGCTATTTGTAACTGGCCCTTTAAATGAAAAATTGCCCTGCTTCCATGGATCGTGGAGAAGCCTATTGGCTACGCAGTAGTTATAGTTTCTACGGTGCTGATGATCCGTTGGGGAGTGCTAGGAGCATCCTTTTCTACGGTCCAACTTCCAGCCAGCTTGGAGGCAACCGTAACACAGCAAAAAAAAGCCTAACACCTGTGATCAAGGAAACAAAAGCTCCGTAATGCAGCCCCATTGATGTCTATGGGGAAAGAAAAAGTTATGTTTAAACCTAACACCCTAACATAAAAACCAAGTATAAACACCACTAACATCGCCACCACCTACATAAAACTGTTAACTCCTAATCTTCCGCTCCCAATATTGCCGCCACCTAAATACACTTATTAAGCCCTAATCTGCTGCCCTTAACATCACCGCCACCTACATTACAGTTATTAACTAGTGATGTTGCGAACATAAAAATTTGGGTTCGTGAACGGCGAACGCGAACTTCCACAAAGTTCACAAACCGGGCGAACCGCCATAGACTTCAATAGGCAGGCGAATTTTAAAACCCACAGGGACTCTTTCTGGCCACAATAGTGATGGAAAAGTTGTTTCAAGGGGACTAACACCTGGTCTGTGGCATGCCGGAGGGGGATCCATGGCAAAACTCCCATGGAAAATTACATAGTTAATGCAGAGTCTGGTTTTAATCCATAAAGGGCATAAATCACCTAACATTCCTAAATTGTTTGGAATAACGTGCTTTAAAACATCAGGTATGATGTTGTATCGATCAGGTAGTGTAAGGGTTACGCCCGCTTCACAGTGACAGACCAAACTCCCGCAGCGGGTACAACATCATCATCATCACACTGTACGTCCATGTGTGTAATGCTGCCTGACTGAGACATATCCCTGTTATCTACATCCTCTGGCAATAATGGTTGCGCATCACTCATTTCTTCCAACTGATGTGTAAATAACTCCTCTGACAGATCAAGTGAAGCGGCTTTGGTGCTAGTGTTGGTGGTGGCGGCAGGCATGCGAGTGGTAACTTGAGAGGTGCCCGAAGCTAAGCTGGAGGAGGATGGTGCATCAAAGTTCCGAGCGGAAGCTGTAGAAGATTGGGTTTCCTGTGTTAGCCAGTCAACTATGTCCTCAGAACTTTTCAAGTTCAGGGTACGTGGCCTCTGAACACTGGGCATTATTCTAGAGCCAAAAGGATTCACAGCACCACGACGGCCCCTGCAGGGTGGCCTGCCTCTGCCTGTCATTTTTTTTTCGATTAGTGGTACTATGCGTGCAAGCTTCTGTGACAACAGATATACAGATATGGCATTGTGCACTGGCAGAAGTTGGCAGAGTAGACACTGTAGGCCTGACACACACGCTTGCAGACAACTAACTGCTATTCAATCTATTACAGTCAAAATTGTATTTTTTTTAATGTACACTACTGTTAAACCAGATATGAGTTGCACTGATGTGACACTGTGCCCTCGCAGGCCCTGAAATGCACACGCGTGAAGGAAACTGACTGCTATTATTTCACAGTCAAATTTCTATTTTTTTTTTAACCCCTTAAGGACCAAGGCCATTTTTCAATTTCTTTCCCTTAAGGACCATGGCTATTTTTACATTTCTGCGGTGTTTGTGTTTAGCTGTAATTTTCCTCTTACTCATTTACTGTACCCACACATATTATATACCGTTTTTCTCGCCACTAAATGGACTTTCTAAAGATATCATTATTTTCATCATATCTTATAATTTATTATTAAAAATATTATAAAATATGAGGAAAAAATTGAAAAAAACACACTTTTTCTAACTTTGACCCCCAAAATCTGTTACACATCTACAACCACCAAAAAACAACCATGCTAAATAGTTTCTAAATTTTGTCCTGAGTTTAGAAATACCCAATGTTAACATGTTCTTTGCTTTTTTTGCAAGTTATAGGGAAATAAATACAAGAAGCACTTTGCTATTTCAAAACCACTTTTTTTCAAAATGAGCGCTAGTTACATTGGAACCCTGATATCTGTCAGGTATACCTGAATATCCCTTGGCATGTATATATTTTTTTTTAGAAGACATCCCAAAGTATTGATCTAGGCCCATTTTGGTATATTTCATGCCACCATTTCACCGCCAAATGCGATCAAATAAAATAAAAAATGTTCACTTTTTCACAAACTTTAGGTTTCTCACAGAAATTATTTACAAACATATGCAATTATGGCATAAATGGTTGTAAATGCTTCTCTGGGATCACCTTTGTTCAGAAATAGCAGACTTATATGGCTTTGGTGTTGCTTTTTGGTAATTTGAAGGCTGCTAAATGCCACTGCGCACCACACATGTTTTATGCCCAGCAGTGAAGGGGTTAATTAGGGAGAATGTAGGGAGCTTGTAGAGTTAATTTTAGCTTAAGTGTAGTGTAGTAAACAACCCAAAGTATTGATCTAGGCCCATTTTTGTATATTTCATGCCACCATTTCACCGCCAAATGCGATCAAATAAAAAAAAATTGTTCACTTTTTCACAAACTTTAGGTTTCTCACAGAAATTATTTACAAACAACTTATGCAATTATGGCATAAATGGTTGTAAATGCTTCTCTGGGATCCCCTTTGTTCAGAAATAGCAGACTTATATGGCTTTGGCGTTGCTTTTTGGTAATTTGAAGGCTGCTAAATGCCACTGCGCACCGCACGTGTTTTATGCCCAGCAGTGAAGGGGTTAATTAGGGAGCATGTAGGGAGCTTGTAGAGTTAATTTTAGCTTAAGTGTAGTGTAGTAAACAACCCAAAGTATTGATCTAGGCCCATTTTGGTATATTTAATGCCACCATTTCACCGCCAAATGTGATCAAATTTAAAAAAAACTTAAATTTTTTCGCAATTTTAGGTTTCTCACTGAAATTATTTACAAACAACTTGTTCAATTATGGCACAAATGGTTGTAAATGCTTCTCTGGGATCCCTTTTGTTCAGAAATAGCAGACATATATGACTTTGGCGTTGCTTTCTGGTAATTAGAAGGCCGCTAAATGCTGCTGCGCATCACACGTGTATTATGGCTAGCAGTGAAGGGGTTAATTAGGTAGTTTGTAGGGAGCTTGCAGGGTTCATTTTAGCTTTAGTGTAGAGATCAGCCTCCCACCTGACACATCAGACCCCCTGATCCCTCCCAAACAGCTCCCTTCCCTCCCCCACCCCACAATTGTCCCCGCCATCTTAAGTACTGGTAGAAAGTCTGCCAGTTCTAAAATAAAAGGTTTTTAAAAAAATAATAATTTTTTAGCATATTTACATATGCTGTAGTGTAGCATCCCCCCTTAGCCCCCAACCTCCCTGATCCCCCCCAAAACAGCTCTCTAACCCTCCCCATCTGCCTTATTGGCGGCCATCTTGGGTACTGGCACTGTCTGCTATTATTTCACAGTCAAAAAAGTGTTGTTTTTTTTAAATGTACACTACTGTTACGCCAGATATGAGTGGTGGCACTGGGCAAGTGGGCACAGTATACGCTGTGAGTCTGACACACATGCTGGCAGGCAGGCAACTGCAATTAGATTACACAGGAAAAAAAAAAAGCAGACTTATGTTCTAGCCCTTAAAAGGGCTTTTTGGGGTGCTGTCCTTACAGCAGAGATCAGATGAGTCCTTCAGGACTGTAGTGGACACTGAATTCACTAGCCTAGCTATCGATTTTCCTATTAAATCAGCAGCAGCTACACTGTCCCTCCTCTCACTAAGAATACAGCTTCCAAATGAATCTAAAATGGATGCTGTCCAGGAGGTGGGAGGGTCTGGGAGGGAGGGTCTGCCGCTGATTGGCTGTAATGTGTCTGCTGACTGTGAGGTACAGGGTCAAAGTTTACTCAATGGTGACGAATAGGGGGAGGATCGAACATCGCATATGTTCACCAGCCGCGGCGCGACATCACTATTATTAACCCCTAATCTGCTGCCCTTAACATCGCCGCCACCTACATTACAGTTATTAACCCCTAAAACTAAATATAATTAAAATCAATCTAAATAAAACTATCAATTATTAACTAAATAATACCTATATAAAACTAAATACATACTTACCTGTAAAATAAAACCTAACATAGCTACAATATAACTAATGGTTATATTGTAGCTAGCTTAGGTTTTATTTTTATTTTACAGGTAAGTTTGTATTAATTTTAACTAGGTAGACTAGTTAGTAAATAGTGATTAACTATTTAATAACTACCTAGCTAAAATAAATACAAACGTACCTGTAAAATAAAACCTAACCTGCCTTACAATAAAACCTAACATTACAATAAAATAAATAAAATTAAATTCATAAAATACAATTATCTAAATTACAAGCAAAATAAACACTAAATTACACAAAATAAAAAGCTAAATTATAAAAAATAAAAACGAATTACACCTAATCTAATAGCCCACGAATTACACCTAATCTAATAGCCCTTTCAAAATAAAAAAGCTCACCCAAAATAAAAAAAACCCTAGCCTACACTAAACTGCCAATGGCCCTTAATAGGGCCTTTTGCGGGGCATTGCCCCAAAGAAATCAGCTATTTTACCTGTAAAAAAATACAAAAATACCCCCAACAGTAAAACCCACCACCCACACAACCAAACCCCCCAAATAAAAACCTATCTAAATAAACCTAAGCTAACAATTGCCCTGAAAAGGGCATTTGGATGGGCATTGCCCTTAAAGGGCATTTATCTCTTTTACTGCCCAAACCCTAAGCTAAAAATAAAACCCACCCAATAAACCCTTAAAAAAACCTAACACTAACCCCGACAATCCACTTACAGTTTTCGAATACCGGACATCCATTCTAATCCAGGCGGCAGAAGTTTTCATCCAAGCGAGCCAAATTACTCATCGAAGCCGGCAAAAGTCTTCATCCAGATGGCATCTTCTATCTTTATCCAACCGGCGCGGAGATGATCCATCTTCAAGACATCTGGCGCGGAGCATCCTCTTCTTCCGATGGTCAGCATAGAATGAAATTTTCCTTTAAGGTACATCATCCAAGATGGCATCCCTAACATTCCGATTGTCTGATAGAATTCTATCAGCCAATAGGAATTAAAGGGGAAAAATCCCAATGACTGTTGGCAATCAGCCAGTAGGATTGAACTTTCATCCTATTGGATGATCCAATCAGCCAATAGAATGTAAGGGATGCCATCTTGGATGACGTACTTTAAAGGGAAACTTAATTCTACGTTGACCATCGGAAGAAGAGGATGCTCCGCGCCGGATGTCTTGAAGATGGACCCGCTCCATGCCGGATGGATGAAGATAGAGATGCCATCTGGATGAAGACTTCTGCCGGCTTCGATGAGGTCTTCAGCAGGTAGACTAGGTAGACTATTTACTAACTAGTCTACCTAGTTAAAATAATGTCATACTCTGCAAGGGAGCAGGTTCAGAAGTTGGGAGCTGTTGTGCAGAGGTGTCAGTTTCTGGGGTTAAAGTTGTGTTTTGTCTGTGTGAGTCTTTCCTTTTTGGCATAATTAAACAGGTACAAGGTTTAGGAAATAAAGGTGATGGATTTATTGATAGGATGACTAGCAATGCAGAGATATGCAAATTAGATAAGGCAAAGTCTATAGGCTGTTGACTGGAACTCTGTAGTATCAGGCAGGAATGCAGATCTTTGTAATAACAGGCAGGATACTTGAATATGCTGTAGTCTGGAACTCTGTAATAACAGGTAGGAATGCAATTCTTTGTAATAACTGGCAGGATACTTGCATATGCTGTAGTCTGGAACTCTGTAATAACAGGCAGGAAAGCAATTCTTTGTAATAACTGGCAGGATACTTGCATATGCTGTAGACTTGAACTCTGTAGTAACAGGCAGGAATGCAGATCTCTGTAATAACAGGCAGGGGACTTGCATATGCTATAGACTGGAACTCTGTAGCAACAGACAGGAATGCAGATCTTTGTAATAACAGGCAGGATACTTGCATATGCTGTAGACTGGAACTCTGTAGTAACAGACAGGAATGCAGTTATTTGTTAGTGAAAAAGCATCGTTATGAAGCATAATGATGCTTTTTTCACTCATAACGCAAAACTCGTAATCTAGCAGTATGTTTGTTAAGGCAAGCAATAAACAATTATTAAATACATTTATAAACAAAATTTGTGTAGAAAAAAAATGTTTCTTTATGATTACATTTAATGATCTTTAAATACATATTTGGATATCAGAGAGACTTGAAAGTATGTGAGGATATATCACACAGTAATAGATAAATATGTACCTATTCCAGTAAAAATCTAAATATTAGGTTACAGTAAAAAAAATGTATTCATATGGCCAAACATGAAATTATATATAATGCAGAAAAAAGGCATTTCAGTTGCCTTTGAAACATTTAACTGCTTGTTAAAGCAGTGAGTCATAAATATCCTTTTATTTACATGCAAGAAAAATATTGTATTACCAAAAAACAGATAAAAGACAAGCAGGATTAATGAGCCAGAGTCAAACATCTGAAAATTTTACTGATATGAAGTAGTATCACAGTTCGGAGACATATTTGAAAAGCTAACAACTTGGTAAAGTAAAATTAATAAGCAAAAAATAACTTTGAGTTGCACACACAGACGTTTACAAGAAATGCCTTTAAAAAGATTCCAGAGTGAAATAGTATGATTAGAATAATGTGAGAATATACTTTAAATTGAACACTTAGGGCTAGATTACAAGTGGAGTGCAAACATTTTAGTGCTTTTGAGCATTAACACTGCTCAAGGTAGATCAATAGCGCTCCTGTGTTTGTACTGGAATTCCAAGTAAAAAGTTATCGCACAAGTGAAAGACTCGCTAATGTCCTGGAGGTCAGATAATGCGACCATGCTAATTCACTTTCCATATACTTCTAAGTGGTATGCTAAAAAGCATCTTCTGGCTTTAGCTCAAGCGCTTAACCAGAGATCCACTAGGACAACTGAGCTAAACCTGAAGGTACGTTAAGAATACTTGAAATACCTGTGTTCATTTAGAAGAAAATGTTCTAATTTAAAAATAAATAAATATATATTTCTGTAAATATTGGTGTATATGGGGAATCAGATGTGGGCTCTTTGCCAATTTACTGAGAGGGATATGGCTGCACCTCACTAATGAGGCCCAAAAAACGTTGAAACGATCATCTGGGGTTGCCATATGGCTTGTTCAGAGAAGCATTGCCTGGTATTTCAGGGTTGGACTGACCTTCTTAGGCGGTATCAGACTGATATACTTCAGGAAAGTTCTTCTCTGTGAAAAACACAGTTGGGTTAAAAGAAGCTGTTTGCTGGTGGTAAATCACAATAGAACAAGCTGCTTTTCTTTCTGGGTGGATGGATGGATGTGTGCATAGACATATTAACCAAGGTATGCTGGAAGAGGAGGGAGTTAATACAATGGCTAGTGACCTATACTAAGTACAGCGGTCATTTCCAATCAACAAAGAGAGTTCTCCACAACTCCGGAAAATGGTGGTAGCAAGCAAATCCAGCAATAGAAAAGCAAGTAAAATGTCCAGTAATGCAATATAATATAATATAGATTCAGTGCCACATGTATTCCGCTTGTGACTAGTGTCAATTATAAATACCTCCAAGTATGCAGAAAAAACATTAAAGCACCATAGCTGTATGTGGCGTGTGGTCACCAAGTACCTACTGGCTTACCACATAGCCCCTGCGAAGACCAGGCTCCGTCACAAATTCTTACTATAAGATCAAGTACCAGACGTCCTCACGAAGACCAGGCTCCATCATAGATCCCTTGGAGAGGAAAAACCGCAACATGCTGTGCTGTTCCGTCTGCTTCAATCCACGCCAAAGTCGCTTGAAACCGGAAGTCTTCCTCTCCACCATGTGATCCAATGGGACGCTGAGAAGAAAGGGGGCTCGTCTTGCGGCTGATCAATGCCAATGCAGGTACTCGGATTCTCCTTGCTGTTGCTTGATAGGAAACTTTAGTCAAAGCCGATAACTGCGGCTGCCATAGGGGAAGCGTTGCTACTTAATGGACAAAAGACATCCAACCAAGTAAAGAAGAATAAGCAGCAACGATAGTGGTAAAGTTAAAACTTAGCATTTATTAATGCAAAATAAGTAAAACAGTCCATGGAGGGACAGAGGTACAACAGGATAATACAGTATGCGCGTTTCGGCTGTACGCCGTAATCACTACTGCTGAATAAAAGTTACATGCATACTCACTTAAAAAGGGTGTGCTTAGCCCTAATTGGTTAAGAGCTCAAATAAGGAAACTCCTTAAATGATGTTACAAGAGTGCCTCTGTTCAATTAACAATATAAATACATATGTTAAAGTTAAATATATATTTCTTAACAGATTATACACGCAATATATTCTATGTTACACATCAATACCAGCAATATTGTAAGAACCTAGAAACAACGGTATTACATATAGTGTACCTATAGAGCATAGGCAAATGCTAATACTATATATAGAGTTAGAGATGTTACCTTGTATGTATGAAAAACAAGAGTAGTTCAAATGGTTGGAGCAAAGATAAGCCCCATATAAGACTAAGCTTAAATATATATATATATATATATATATATATATATATATATACACATGCATGTGTATCAGACACAAGAACTGAACTTGCTATAAGGGTATTTATTAGTTTACATACATGTATATATATATATATATATATATGGATAAGTTACATATAGTGTACCTGCAGAACATTAGCAAATGCTAATATTATATATGGAATTTGAGAAGTTACCTTGTATGTATGAAAAACAGAAGTAGTTCAAATGATTAGAGTGGAGATAAGCCTCATGTAAGAATAAGCCTAAAAATATATATACATACACGTATGCATATATATCAGATGCAAGAACTGAGCTTGCTATACAGGTGTAAATTAATTTACATACATGTATGTATACACATAGATAAGCTACTCCCAATAGTTGATTAAATCATACTCAGCATTGAGTCCAAAAGGGAATTTGGTGGAAAGTTTAAATATCCACAGCATCTCACATTTCTCAAGTAGTCTTTGTCTATCCCCGCCCCTTTTAGGATGCGGTATAAAGTCAATGGCTTGCCATCTAAAAGAAGAAGCCTCTTTGTTATGTTTAATACAAAAATGTTGGACTATATGTAGACAGATGTTCCCTGATGTTCCCTGATCCGCGAAATTTAGTTTTATCTTCAGTATTACCGCTCCAGATAAGGAGCAGGTCATCAATAAATCAACCGTAATAGCTGATATTGAGTCTGAAGGGTTTCCGATCCCCATAGATGTGGGACAGCTCCCACCAACCCATGTACAGGTTGGCATAGGAGGGGGCAAATTTTGCTGTCCCACACCTCTGGAGATAGAAAACCCCCTCAAACTCAAAATAATTGTGACCTAGAAGAAATTCTGTCACTTCTATTACATACCTCTTGAAATCATAATCTAGGTTAGAATAATGTGTCAGAATGAAATTAAGAGCCTCAAGGCCATGTTCATGAGGTATAGAGGTATCTATTATTGTCTTAACTGTACTTCACAGTACGTTATCTATCTTATCACTTGCATTTTGTGCAATGTTCAATACGTTGGACTCACAACAAGAGACATAAGATCGCGGATCAGGGAACATCTGTCTACAATCAGAGTAGGGAAATCATCTTCACCTATAGTTCAACATTTTTGTATTAAACATAACAAAGAGGCTTCTTCTTTTAGATGGCAAGCCATTGACTTTATACCGCATCCTAAAAGAGGCGGAGATAGACAAAGACTACTTGAGAAACGTGAGATGCTGTGGATATTTAAACTTTCCACCAAATTCCCTTTTGGACTCAATGCTGAGTATTAATTTACACCTGTATAGCAAGCTCAGTTCTTGTGTCTGATATATATGCATACGTGTATGTATATATATTTTTAGGCTTATTCTTACATGAGGCTTATCTCCACTCTAATCATTTGAACTACTTCTGTTTTTCATACATACAAGGTAACTTCTCAAATTCCATATATAATATTAGCATTTGCTAATGTTCTGCAGGTACACTATATGTAACTTATCCATATATGTATATATACATGTATGTAAACTAATAAACACCCTTATAGCAAGTTCAGTTCTTGTGTCTGATACGCATGCATGTATATATATATATATATATATATATATATATATATTTAAGCTTAGTCTTATATAGGGCTTATCTTTGCTCCAACCATTTGAACTAGTCTTGTTTTTCATACATACAAGGTAACATCTCTAACTCTATATATAGTATTAGCATTTGCCTATGCTCTATAGGTACACTATATGTAATACCGTTGTTTCTAGGTTCTTACAATATTGCTGGTATTGATGTGTAACATAGAATATATTGTGTGTATAATCTGTTAAGAAATATATATTTAACTTTAACATATGTATTTATATTGTTAATTGAACAGAGGCACTCTTGTAACATCATTTAAGGAGTTTCCTTATTTGAGCTCTTAACCAATTAGGGCTAAGCACACCCAATTTAAGTGAGTATGCATGTAACTTTTATTCAGCAGTAGTGATTACGGCGTACAGCCGAAACGCGTATACTGTATTATCCTGTTGTGCCTCTGTCCCTCCATGGCCTGTTTTACTTATTTTGCATTAATAAATGCTAAGTTTTAACTTTACCACTATTGTTGCTGCTTATTCTTCTTTAATTGGTTGGATGCATAGACATATTAACACATTAAAATACATGCATACACGTACATAAACATGTAAATATACACACGTAAAAATATATAGAAATATATATATACTTTTGAGCCCTTCCCAGTAAAACAGCTTGACATACACCTTTTAAAACCTTTAAAAAAAAAAAAAATAATAATAAACATATTTTATATTTTACTAGTACATGTCCTTGAATCCAGAAATCCAAAATCCAAACTTATTCTGAAATCAAAACTAATATCTTTGAACTAATATCTTTTTTGAAAATAAAATGATCAAAAATTAATATTTTTCCTACCTGTTAATCAGAACCATCTATGCCTGTGTCGTTATTTTGTTTTTTTATGTTCTAAAATGCAAATAATAGTCTATATATTACCTCTCTGATTACAGTGCTGTACTATCTTTCTGAGGGTCAGGTTGAATGTATAAGCTATATAATAACATGTAAATATTGCCTAAAGGACATAAGATATGGTTTTCTACACTTGATTCCATTCCCTCTCCAAACTGTCCTATTTTACAGATGCAAATATTCCAAAATCCAAGCTATTTCAAAATCCAAAAGTTTTATGGTCCCAAGCAGTTTGGAGAAAGGGTTTTTTATATATATATATATATATATATATATATATATATATATATATATAATATATATCAAATGATATTGATAGCACACCCTTTGTTATTGTAAAAAAGAATCACTAAGCAGTGGGTAATACTTAATAGAAATTGTTGCAATATGTATTATTCATCATTGTAAATCCAAGCTATTCCAAAATCCAAAAGTTTTATGGTCCCAAGCAGTTTGGAGAAAGGGTTTTTTTTATATATATATATATATATATATATATATATATATATATATATATATATCAAATGATATTGATAGCACACCCTTTGTTATTGTAAAAAAGAATCACTAAGCAGTGGGTAATACTTAATAGAAATTGTTGCAATATGTATTATTCATCATTGTAAAGTAATAACCCTGCAGGAAGAGACTTGAAGAAAGGGTTATGTGACCCCACTAGGAAGCAGGGCATGGGGTGAAGTAAACGACAGGGGGAGGAGCTGTGGAGGGGGTTTATAGACCCACAACAGGAAGTAACAACAGCCATTACTAACAGGAGCAGCACGGTGGGGAAAGTTTATTCCTTACATGTAATGGAGGCCTTGCTGTCAGAATTGATGGAGGTGGCCAGGCAGAAGGGAGCCAGCTGGATCAGGGATCGCTTGAACACGGCTGGAGAGGCAGCCACAGGAGCAGAGGTGACGGTTCCCATACCCAGCGAGACTGCATCCAGGAGGAGTGGACGGCCTGTGCGGAGGTCTAGGCCGCCTGAGTCCAGATTTGGGCGCCGGTAGGCCAAGGAGGAGGAGCAGTAGGGCGGGCTTGCGCCATAGAGTGGCGGATTCGGAAGACGTCACAGCCCAGCGGGTGCAGCTAGGGCCCCAGCTAGGAGGAGGCAGATGGTGGAGTTGCCGGTCGGGGACGCGGAAAGCAGGTAAGAGGCAGGGGAGTGGTGGGGCCTGCTGTGGCTGAAGCCGGGCTGGGTGGGAGATGGAGAGCGGCAATGGGCGGGGTGCGGGGTCAAAGAGTCAGAGGTGCCAGGCAGCAGTGGGATGGTGGGAGAGACCAGAGATGGTTATCACAGAGGGAGCTTTGGGGGGGCACAAGGGGGGAACAGCCTGGTTCCAATAATAAAAAAAAAACGGCTCTGCTGCAGGTACCTGTGAAGGCTGGTTACACTGAGGGGGTGTGTGGCAATATGCAGCTGATGCTCTGTCTGGGAGCACTTTGGGGGGTTATGAAGTTGTGGATACGCAGCGGTGGGTGTGGGGACCTCAGAGGTGGGGGAGGTTTTGGGGGGGAGCAATGAGCCTGGTGATAACAGGCAAAGCGGGGGGGGGGGGGCATGATGGTAGGGTGGTGCAGGGTTAGAAAAACCCTGGTAATCAATTGGGGGGAAACAAATAAAAAAAAAAAGAGAGAGGGTAGCTTATGTATTAGGGATACGGAGACCAAAAAGGGGGGGGGGTTGGAGCTGACAGGGGTAGGTGGGGAGTTTGCAAGTAAATAAGGTTTTTTTGCAGGTAAATAAGGGTGAGGTATGCACAGGTTGGGGGCAGAGAGGGACCATGGGGGCCCAAGGCGGGAAATTGGTTTTGTGCTGGGGTAGATGGAAGGGGGGGTAAATCAGAAGGAGGGGTGGGGGGTGGCAGGTAGGGGGGGAGGGAAAAAGAGGGGGTAGAGTGTGAGACAACATGGTTTTCTGAGAAGCGGGGTATGGGGGGCGGACCAGGGAACGGAGGCCGGTATATATATTAAAAACAAAAAAAAGGGGGGGTCAAGTTGACGGTTTATTTTTGTATTGCAGAAGGAAGTGCCATAATGGCTGGGGGAGAGGTGGCTGGTGAAGCCAGGGAGGTGGATGCGCTGGAGGATCTGGAGCTGTGGATGGAGCCACCGCTGGAGCTGGAAGGCTGTGGTGACTTCGGGGAGGAAGGGGACCCACTGGAAGGGACATCAGCAGGAGCAGTAACAGCTGGCCAGGTATGAGATATGTCTGCCCTGGCGCAGTTTTTGAGGTTGTTGTCCCCGCAGCAGGGAGGGGGCGGGAGACAGGAAAGGGGGCGGAAGGTTGGAGAGGAGGAAGCAAAGGGGGGGATTTGACTGGTTCCTCTTCCTTGCAGGCTGCAAGGTCTGGACCTAGTACAGGGAGGGAGCATATCCCCCTGGGGAGGCGGGATTCATCTAGAGGGAGCAGGAGGTCCAGGTCACCACTGAACAGGAGGGCTGGAGGGACAGAAGTGGTATCACCAACCTGGGCCAGGGTGGATAGGTCCAGGGACAGAAGCAGACATGGCAGGGGGAGGTCCCCCTCCAGTAGAGGGCCGGCGAGATGCCTACTAGAGGCAGATAGAGGGGAGACGGTCAGGAGACAGAGGGGCCCCAGTTGGGAAGGAACCAGCAGGCCAGACGTGGGAGTCATGGACGCGGGAAGGAGAGAAGGACCTGCAACAGCTTTGCAGTCGACAGGTGAGATGACTGAACTGCTTCCTAGGGTGAATGATGGCTTGTCTGGTGAAAGAAAGGTGTTATTGGCAGGTTTGAAGGAGGATTTAATTGCAACATTAGAAAAGTCAAAGGGCCTGGGGGGGTCACCAGCTGCGATGTGGGTCATGCCGGGAGGAGAGGTTCAGGCAATGATCGCGCAGCCAGGAGGAAGTACAGGGGCTGCGGGAGGTACGGTGCCAAACAGCGGAGGGGAAACATTGAAGGTGCCAGAGGACACCTTGTGAGTTGAGGGAGAAGATTTGGAAGAGGGAATTCTTGGAGATCCTATCGTTGCTTCCCTTGGATCAGGTGCTGGAGGTGAAGGAAGATGAAAAGGATAAGAGGAAGAAGGAGGACGAAGAGAGGAAGAAGCAGTGGAGGAAGCTGCCCAAGACTTTCGGGAACTGTTCCAGGTCTTTTTGCATCTTGGCAAGCATGGTGTGTGAGAAGTTTCCGGGACAAGGGTCATCGTTATTTTGTTTTTACGATTGCGAGCGCATACCAAGCGTATGGTGGGATGGCCTGGTAGCGATACGATGAGAGGTTCAGGCAGGGAATGGCGGCGAGGTCATAAATGCATTGGGACAATAGGGACATGGGCATTTGGCTAGAGATCATGGTGCCCCTCTGGGGGGGGGCAGGCCTTTTGGTGGGCAGGTCAGGGAACAGGAAGTGGGGAGGCAGTGGAAGTATGTTGGTGCTTATCCGAAAAAGGCTTATGCTTTCAGTTCAATAAAGGGCAATGCCAATTTGACGCATCGTGCAAGTACAAGCATGAGTGCTCAGGGTGTGGGGGAATCCATTCCTTTGCCAAGTTTTTCAAGAGAGCGCCGCAGGGGGGTAAGCCAGGAGAAGCGGGTAATGCGGGTGCGGATTCTGGTGAGGGTAGAAAGGATGGTGCCATGGCTAAGGGAGTACGCCAATAGACGGGGCATGTGGTGGATGCCAAGTTTTTGTTGACGGGGTTTAGCTCAGGTTTTTTATTCCATTTAAGGAGCAAGAATTTTGGGTTTTTGGGGGCAATTTGAAATCGGTCAGGGAGTTCCCATCGGTGGTGAGGGAGAAGTTGTTCAAGGAGGTAGCATTGGGTAGGATGGCAGAGCCTTTTGAAGGGCCGCCATTGGTGGGGTTGCAGATTTCTCCACTGGGGGTGGTACCCAAAAAGAGGGCAAGACAGTTTCAGATGAGCCATCATCTTTCGCACCCTAAGGGGTTGACGGTAAACAATGTCATGGATCCAGAGTTGGTATCAGTGAATTATGCCTCATTTGATAAAGAGGCCGTCCCTGGGGCATTGTTAGCTAAGGCAGATGTGGAATCAGCTTTTCGGCTGTTGCCGGTTCACCCGGTGTGTCACCATTTGCTGGGCTGTTCTTTTGAGGATTCGTTCTTTGTGGACCTGTGCCTTCCTATGGGTTGTTCGATCTCCTGCTCGTACTTTGAAAACTTTAGTTTGTTTGTGGAATGGGTGGTCAGGCCGAAGTCTGGGAAATCAGTGGTGGTACATTACCTGGATGACTTCCTATTTGTTGGAGCGGCAGGTTCTGGGGATTGCGAGCACCTGATGGAGGTTTATGGGGAGGTGGCGCGTGATTTCGGGATCCTGGTTGTGGCGGACAATTCGGAGGGTCCAGTGTCATAATTGAGCATCCAGCTGGACACCATCCATATAGAGTGCAGGCTCCTGGAGGACAAGCTGGAGAACCTTAGGAAAGTGTTGGGGAGGCGTTGGCAGCAAAGAAGGTCACGTTACGGCAGCTGCATTGTTGATGGGTAAGCTAAATTTTGCCTGTTGGATCATCCCGACCGGCTTTCATTGGCAACGGTGGGGGTTTCGGAGCTGAGGCACCATATCAGGTTGACGAGGGAACTGAAGGAAGACTTGAGGGTGTGGCTCGCGTTCCTGGAAGAATTCAATGGGAAATTGATTATCCAGGAGGTAGGTTGGTCTAACGACAGCTTGTGCTTATACACAGATGCCTCTGGGGCCCAGGGGTTTGGGGCCTACTTGCAGGGTAGATGGTGCGCAGAAGCATGGCCCCCCAGCTAGGGGGAGGTTGAATTGACATAGAATTTCATGTTCCTAGAGTTTTTTTCCCCTGGTGGTTGTGCTGCGGGTGTGGTCTCACACTTTGAGGGACAAGAGGGTCAACTTTCACTCAGATAACTTGGGGGTGGTTATGGCTATCAACAGACTGATGGTTAATTCCCCATCCGGTAGTAAGTTTATTGAAAGTGTTTGTATTGGAATGCCTGTGCAACAATGTGTCTTTCAGGGCTATCCATGTCCCGTGCAAGCTGAACATTATAGCTGATTCTTTGTCCCATTTCCAGTGGGACCGGTTCCGTCTGGCAGCACCAGACACAGATAAGGAAGGGGTGCCCTGCCCGAGGGACCTGTGGAACTTGGGTGGCATGATGTGATCAATCTGATTCAGGGAGCTGTGGCTCATACAACATGGAGGGCGTACGCCCATGTGTAGAAAAAATTATGTGATCTGGAAGGGGGTAGGTATTTGCTGGGGAAAGAGACAATTCAGCTGAGGGTTTTGTTGATCTGGGTGAAGAGTTGGGGGGGGAAGAGAGGCTGTCGCCTTCTGAGGTGAAGAAAAGGGTGGCAGCAATGATGTTTTGGTTTCAGTTGATGGGGCTGGGAGACTTAACAAAGGTATTTGTGGTAAGGATGGCGGTTAGGGGTTTGTGTCGGGGAAAAGGGAGGAAGGACGGCAGAAGGCCAGTGACGTTTGCAATTTTGGATAAGGTTGTGGGTTGCTTGAAGGGTTTGTGTTATTCAGGGTTTGAAGAGGCGTTGTTTAAGATGGCGTATATTTTGGCCTTTTTTAGGGTATCGGAGATAGTGGGGAGGAATAGGAGGAATGATGGGGGCATCAGCGGGGATGAGGTGGTTTTAAAGGAAGGGTCAGTGGAGGTGTGGTTGAGAAGTTCCAAGACCGACCAGATGGGGAAAGGTTGTTTGATCAGTTTGAGGGAGGTTGGGGGCGTGTGCTTCCCGGTGGCAGCAATCCGGCAGTACCTCAGTCTCCGCCCGATGGGGAATGGCCCATTTTTGGTCCATAAAAATGGATCTGCTTTGTCGCGTTTCCAATTTATATCGGTATTCCGGAAGGCCTTGGGGGTTTTAGGGCTTGGGGGGATGGAGTTTGGGTCCCATTCATTCAGAATTGGAGAGGCGACTGAGGCTGCTGGTTTGGGTTTGAATGTGGCAGTGATTAAGAGGATTTGGAGGTGGAGGTCTGAGAGGTTTCAGGGGTATGTCAGGCCGGGGATGAGGGTCTAAGTAAGGGGTGCGGCTTTAATTTGTCTTGGCAGGTCTGGTGAGATGCTGGGTGATCGCACATTCGTACGTCTATTGGGCCAGAAAGGCTGCCGCTGTGAAGAATGATGGAGTTCAGTTGGGATTGCCTAGGGAGAAAGTTGTGATAAAGTGGTTTGGGGTGCAAGGTATAAAGTGGGGTCAGCTGGTTGGAAAGGTGGTGGAGTTCGCTAGATTATTTTCTCCCCCCAAGATTTTGGTAATACATGTAGGGGGGAATGATCTGGGATTTATGTCCCAGAAGGATTTAGTTTCCAGGCTTGATCATAGTGTGGTCTGAGATTGAGAGTCATTTGGTGTGGAGGTCAGCATGGGATTTAGGGAGGTTGGAGGCTTCCAGACGGAAGGTGAACAGGATGGTGAGTGGGTATGTGAGATGTTTTGGAGGTGTGGACTTGAGGCATGTAGAGTTTGAGGGTGAATCTGGGAAATGCTTCTACCTGAAGGATGGGGTCCACCTCAATGAAGTGGGTTTACACCTTTTTAATTTCACTTTGAAAGAAGGGATTAAGAAGGCCTTGGCTCTGGGTAGCGGTTCTCAACCGGGGGTGAGTGGTGGCGGGGTGCTTGCTCTGGTTGGTAGAGTCTTACGCCTGTAATGATGTGGATGGGTCTTCCTGTTTCAACAGCAGGGGGTTGATTTTATGGTGGTAGTCCCTACCCTGAGTAGGGTGGGGCTTATGGAATGAATAGTGGGGGCAAGAACTGTGGTTGGTTGAAAAGTTAATGTTATTTAATGTTGTTTATATTTATTCATTATGGTAATAAAGTAGCTGTGGCCTTTCAATCCCTTCCAAATGGTGGGAAGTGTGTTTTGTAGGTGGGGGGAATGGCAACTTGACAATGTGGGGTCAAGTAATAACCCTGCAGGAAGAGACTTGAAGAAAGGGTTATGTGACCCCACTAGGAAGCAGGGCATGGGGTGAAGTAAAGGACAGGGGGAGTAGCTGAGGAGGGGGTTTATAGAACCACGACAGGAAGTAACAACAGTCATTACTAACAGGAGCAGCATGGTGGGGAAAGTTTCCCGCCCTCCCTCCCTGAAGATTGGCATAGTAATGTGTTGCATCTGTGGCGGGTGCTTGCTCTGGTTGGTAGAGGCTTACGCTTGAATAGCCAGAACCAGAGCATGATATTGGTGCTGCCAGAACACTGAGCCTGTTGCTTAGTGTTCGTAACTGTCAGTATTATGCCAGAACACTGAACATGATACTGGCAGCTCTGAACACTAAGCACCATAATGGAATCTCTGTACCAGAGAAGCTCAAGGCTGGATGCTGCCAATACAGGAACATAATTCAGGCTTTTGTTGTCACAGGTATACAGTACAGGATATGTAGAATCAAAACAACAAAAGAATGGTCAGGGTAGCCAGGGTTGAAAATAATCAAGCAAGAACAGTACAAATATATTAGGCAGAAGCAAAGTCCAGGTCCAAGCAAAGTCAGGATACAATAAATCAATCTTACAAGGCTTACAAGGCTTCAGAACAAAAAGGAAAACCAATGGGATAAACTGTGTACTTTTAGGAGAAAAAAAACAAAGCTATCAGGTTGTTAGCAAAATATGTAACAGACTATCATATGACCAGAACCCCAAATCAGATTAAATAAACTGTTGTCATATTTACCCCACTATACTCCTATTTTATACATTGTTATTGATCTGTTTTATTGTAAGATATTCCTTTGGCAACACATGTAACAATGTCATGCTAATAAAGTATTATTGACTTGATTAGAACACCACCTACATTTGGCAGGCAGGTAGAGCCATATAGTCAGTCCACACAGGCAACTGCTATCCAGAAATCAACCTGCACCAGAACCCTCCATTGTTTCACAGGGGAAGCCACAAGTCTGTGAACCAAGAAATCTGGGATCAATCACAGGCAAGAGCATGACAAATATATGTTAAAGTAGTACTGCAATGCAGTTCCTTAGTAGTATACTAAGCCTACTCATATTTATAATTGGATTCATTTTTAGAAGACAAAATCAACCTATATTGTTTTAAAAGCAAAGAAAACATGAACTTTATAGTGCAGCACAAAATTAATTTGTTCTGCACATTGCATCTAGATATACAATTTTAGTAAATTACAGCTTAGTGTAGTAGAATAATATACTCTTGACGTGTGTGTGTAACACATTTCACACACAAAGTCTGAATTTTCATTAATAGAATTATCAGAATTTTAATTAGTATACAAAAAAAAGCTTTAATACAACCATGAAGTACAACTAAGATATATACAGGGAGTGCAGAATTATTAGGCAAATGAGTATTTTGACCACATCATCCTCTTTATGCATGTTGTCTTACTCCAAGCTGTATAGGCTCGAAAGCCTACTACCAATTAAGCATATTAGGTGATGTGCATCTCTGTAATGAGAAGGGGTGTGGTCTAATGACATCAACACCCTATATCAGGTGTGCATAATTATTAGGCAACTTCCTTTCCTTTGGCAAAATGGGTCAAAAGAAGGACTTGACAGGCTCAGAAAAGTAAAAAATAGTGAGATACCTTGCAGAGGGATGCAGCACTCTTAAAATTGCAAAGCTTCTGAAGCATGATCATCAAACAATCAAGCGTTTCATTCAAAATAGTCAACAGGGTCGCAAGAAACGTGTGGAAAAACCAAGGCGCAAAATAACTGCCCATGAACTGAGAAAAGTCAAGCGTGCAGCTGCCAAGATGCCACTTGCCACCAGTTTGGCCATATTTCAGAGCTGCAACATCACTGGAGTGCCCAAAAGCACAAGGTGTGCAATACTCAGAGACATGGCCAAGGTAAGAAAGCCTGAAAGACGACCACCACTGAACAAGACACACAAGCTGAAATGCCAAGACTGGGCCAAGAAATATCTCAAGACTGATTTTTCTAAGGTTTTATGGACTGATGAAATGAGAGTGAGTCTTGATGGGCCAGATGAATGGGCCCGTGGCTGGATTGGTAAAGGGCAGAGAGCTCCAGTCCGACTCAGACGCCAGCAAGGTGGAGGTGGAGTACTGGTTTGGGCTGGTATCATCAAAGATGAGCTTGTGGGGCCTTTTCGGGTTGAGGATGGAGTCAAGCTCAACTCCCAGTCCAACTGCCAGTTTCTGGAAGACACCTTCTTCAAGCAGTGGTACAGGAAGAAGTCTGCATCCTTCAAGAAAAACATGATTTTCATGCAGGACAATGCTCCATCACACGCGTCCAAGTACTCCACAGCATGGCTGGCAAGAAAGGGTATAAAAGAAGAAAATCTAATGACATGGCCTCCTTGTTCACCTGATCTGCACCCCATTGAGAACCTGTGGTCCATCATTAAATGTGAGATTTACAAGGAGGAAAAACAGTACACCTCTCTGAACAGTGTCTGGGAGGCTGTGGTTGCTGCTGCACGCAATGTTGATGGTGAACAGATCAAAACACTGACAGAATCCATGGATGACAGGCTTTTGAGTGTCCTTGCAAAGAAAGGTGGCTATATTGGTCACTGATTTGTTTTTGTTTTGTTTTTGAATGTCAGAAATGTATATTTGTGAATGTTGAGATGTTATATTGGTTTCACTGGTAAAAATAAATAATTGAAATGGGTATATATTTGTTTTTTGTTAAGTTGCCTAATAATTATGCACAGTAATAGTCACCTGCACACACAGATATCCCCCTAAAATAGCTATAACTAAAAACAAACTAAAAACTACTTCCAAAACTATTCAGCTTTGATATTAATGAGTTTTTTGGGTTCATTGAGAACATGGTTGTTGTTCAATAATAAAATTAATCCTTAAAAATACAACTTGCCTAATAATTCTGCACTCCCTGTAGTAGTGATTGTGACAGAAACAGAAAGCACAAGCAGCATTAGAGAGGAATTACAAGAAGAGGAAACATAGAAATATAGATTTTGATGGCAGATAAAAGCCATAGACCCAACAAGTCGGCTCAATATTTCCTAAAAGTATAAACATATCTAGTTCGTAGGATAGCCTTATACTTATCCCAGGCATTCTTAAAGTCCCCCACAGTGTTTGTTATTACCACCTCTTGTGGAAGTTTATTCCATGAATCAATCCGTAAATTAACCCTTAATATACTACCCCTCAGCTTGAGAACATGACCCCTTGTTCTTGCATTTTTCTTTTTATGTAAAATACTCACAGCCTCAGTTTTACTAAGCCCTTTAATATACTTGAAAGTTGCTATCATATCACCTCTTTCCCTTCTATCCTCTAAGCTATACATACTGTATGTAGGTTATTAAGCCTCTCGTGGTAGGTTTTATTTTTTAGACCATGTACCATTTTGGTAGCCCTCCTTTGCACAGATTAAAGTTTGTTTATATCCTTCTGAAGATATGGCCTCCAGAAGCTATAGCCTAATGTTAACATCACTTTTCAAATAGTCATAGAAAACTCTGCACAAATATGCAAGAGTCTTGCATTTGTAGTAGATGAGGATAAACTAGACTGATAAACTAGACTATGAGACAGAGGAGATAGAGTAGGGTGCAGGTGACTCATTAATCACCCCTAGTCCTCTTTCAATACCATCTTCTCCTACCCAAGACCTTCTGGTTCCATGCCAAGTAACAGATATGGTTGCCAGAAAAGAGTTAAATCCCATGCGCATTCTAGGCCTAGTGCTATTGCTACAATCATTACCAGCGCTTCTTCTACAATCACTAGCAGGAACAGTGGAGGCACTGCAAAGAAGGCACCAAAAAGCATCATCCCCTCTACCTCATGGCATGTAGATGTTGGTTTAGGGTGCCATGGGAAACTGTGAGTGCATTTTATCAGTGTAGGAGATGGGTGCATATCTAAGTGCAGAGTGTGTAAAAAATCAGCCATGATGAAAGGCTGGGACGTCTTCCCTGCTCTGGGATGAGCCAACACTTACATTCACATCACATGGCTGTTCTTAGCCATAGAACCACAACAATGACATCAAACATTACCAGTATCGGTAGCTGTAACTTCTTACAATATTAGTTTCTGAAGGGACATTAGCAGGAGCTGCAGCAGGAAAATCTTTAAAAACTTGGTGGTTTACATTCAAGGGATATGTCAAAACAGAAGTCCAATAAAGTGACACAGCTTATTGGACAACTGATAACTGACAAGAAGGAGAGCCCTTCATGCAGCATAAATAGTCTCTAACCCCACAGAACCACCTGTTGTCAAACCATTTTCATCAGGAACATTTTACTGTTCTGTATGACACTGATAAAAGAACAGTCTTAGGCTTTTGGGCAGAGTGTAGACTTCTCTTCAGACCTTTAGTGGCCTATTTAAAAACGTGCGAGCGGACATGATCCGATATTGCGGATCATGTCCGCTGCACATCGACAATTGCTGACAGCATACGCTGCCTGCATTTATCATTGCACCAGCAGTTCTTGTGAAGCAGCAGGGGGTGTCAATCAACCCGATTGTATTTGATCGGGTTGATTTCCGGCAATGTCTGTCCGCCGCCTCAGAGCAGGCAGACAGGTTATGGAGCAGGGGTCTTTAGAACGCTGCTTCATAACTTGTGTTTCTAGCGAGCCTGAAGGCTCACCAGAAACACTGGGCATCAAGCTCCATTCAGAGATTGATAAATAGGCCCCTTAGTGTGCAACTAGCTAATAGCATGCCTTCCTTCCTTTGACAGCAGCAACTGGGCAATCATTCTTTCCTTTTCGATACTGAGGTTATAAATCGACACCATACTTCAACACATATACTGTCAGCTCTATAAACAATTCTGGCACAATGGGATAGAGAACAGGCTGAAAACACTGTTAATGTTTACTTTTTGATGGCAGTTTGAACTGCAAAGATGGAAAAAGCCGTTAGAAACTGGGACTTTGTCAGAGTGTGCTGTGCATTCTCCATCTAAGAGCTTTTCTCCTAAATCAGAGTTATAGCTGGCTAGCCAACATCATTGAGCAGTGTCTTAAGATTTTTTGGCATTTCCACTGTAGTGTGAAGGCTAGACAAATGGTAAGAGAGGAACAAGAGAGGGTTGGTCTGCCTCAGAACCACCTCACCCAAAATACAGTGCTGGAGTTGCATGCTGAAGCGGATTCCTAAACAGCACAACATTTCAAGTCTTCAGAGCAGAACATACTGGTAACATGCTCTGTATTAAGCAGGTAGTGACAGCCCTCAAACCATTCAGAGCCATCAATGAAAATATTAGTCAAGGCACAGCAAGTCCGGGTAAGATTGTACCGCTATTTTCTTACTTCATCAACAATCAGCTTCACTGATTGCCATAAGTTTCTATCTGGTGACAGGACCTGTGCTGAGGTAGCTTTACTTATGAAAAAACTAGGAGGAGTTTGCTTGCAGGATTTGCTTCACAAAAGCACATTTTACATGCTGTGTACTCTTTTTAGCATAGTAGTACACAAATGGCGATATACCCAAGACAATCAGAATATGTACAAACATTACAGATAAGGCGGTAGAGTTAAAGATAGAGAAGAGCAGGAGCATGAGGAAGACCCTGGCATCAACGGCAGCAGCATTAAATAACTCCCCCATCTTCCATAGCTCATCTTCACTGATATGGAGATGGCAGAGTGCAACTGCAGCATGAGACATGAAAAAATACAGATACTAGAACAATTTTTACAAAGAGAATTCAAACAATAAATTGAATTTAAAAACATCTAAAAATTACAGCAATATCGATTATTCACTAGTACTAACTTTTCCCACCATCTTATACCAGAACCAAACATGGTGGACACACGTGATTGTAAGTGACGTCACTTCGTATTCTTGAGTTTCAAATAATGGAACAATACCGATTAATCAGCCACATACATCTGAGACCCCTGCACGCTTTTAGCAGACAAAACACATTGGGTAATTGTTAGCCCATCTACCCTACATAGGAGTTTTAAAGTGACAAGACTGTATATCACACTTGCGTGCAATTTGATCAGCTGACTTACCATAGGTACATTTGCTATGGTCGGCACATATGGTGCAAACACTGAGGACTTCTTATTTAAATATATGATGAGCTCACAACGCATTGTTCAAATGGAAATGTTTTAGCAGGGATATCCATTTTAATAAATCACTACATGAATTGGAGGTGCCCTGTTTTCCCTTTAGTTGTTTCAGATTAATAGTTTGGCACAGTTTTGTCTAGCTCTTGATGCTGGTGTTTGCTGTTAACAGCCAGGAAATTGCTGGGACACCACCATGCCAAACTTTGTTTCATTGTGAATGCAAATTTTTCTCATCTCATGTTCAGAAAAGCTGCAAAATAGAAGCCAAGGCAACCTGTTTTTTTCTGTGTGCACCAAAACCATGTCTCATACAAGCCTAGTTGTAAAATACCTACATCTAGCACATAAAGGTAGCAGCCAAAACGAGGGTATCCAATGACAAACCAGGGCTGTGCCAGCTATGAACTCAAACAGCAGGTTTCCCCCAACACAAAACATATTGGGCTAAATTTATCATCTTCCAGACAAAGTATACTATAATGAACGTTGTCTGCCAGGCTTGTGCAATGCTGCTCCCTTCTAGCACGTGTCCAATCGCATCCAAGTATCTGCTGTCAATCATCCCAATTGGTTCAGATAGAGATGTTTGAAATCTGCCACACTTAAGGTGGTGGAGATGTTAAGTAGGAGTCTTTTGCAGCTTAAAAAATGGAGCCCATTGATTTGTTAAAGGAGCAACAATGCATTACAGGGAGCTAACTAAACGCATTGGTAAGCCAATGACAAGAGTCATATATGTGCAGCCACTAATCAGCAGCTCTCTCCCACCTTCTGAGCCTACATGGGTGAATGCAATGAATACCAAGAGAACTAAGCAAATTAGATAAATTGTATGCTGCATCTGAATCATGGAAGAAAAAATTTGGGAATCTTGTCCATTTATGTACTGCTTCCGCATGAGCCTTCACATAAGAATAATGCCTTAACAGATGCATAGAGAAATGTTAAAAATGTAACCTGCACCTGAGTATTGAAAATTTTGCAATAACTGTGATAATTAGAATTAAAGGACATTCAGTAGTTGCATTTTTTAAATAAATATACTGAGGTAATACAAGAGCAAAATAAACATGGCAATCAGTTATTAATGTGTCAAATAAATTACTTAGTACAACTATGGTACGCAGAATGAGATTGAAAAAATATATTTGGTTTATTAATAAAAACTATTAAGCTAACAGCATATCAAATGCATTACATATTCAATCTCTAGCAGTAAGACATGGATTGGGTCAGTCAGGCAGTCATAGTTTAAGTTTGAATGAACATTCAGTGTCATAAATAGTTTCCCAACTGCAAATAACTTTAAAATTCCATTAACAAAATTGCTTGAAAGTTATTTTGCTAATCCTTTCAAACCATGAAAATGTAAAGCATAGCTCAAATACTAGAAAAGTTATGGATCCGTTTTATGGGGTAATAAATACTACACAATAAGTTTAATTCAGATTTGTAATATTGGCAGAGATTTCTAGTTCCGCTCATGAGTTTTTCAGATATGAAAGTGCAAAATGGATGTATGCTAATTTGCTCACACATGTTCACTAATTTACAATTTGAGAAATTAATAATGCAGGTACTATAGTGTTTTGCAATACAAACTCAAAATTCAAAATATAAAATTGATATTCAAATTATCAAGGTTCTTCCTGGTGACTACAATGATGGTGAATCCCATTTGGGGACTTACTGATGACAACACAAAAAAACTTACCTCATAATTTTGGATAAATACCCGCCCCCAAATAAAAATTGAACTACATATTTCATGAAAAATTAATAAACATGTGTCATGTGCCATGTCACTTTGGCTATCTGCCCCCTACTCACTTCTTAGGGCTCCATGAACTAAGATGTCTGCAAGGTGTTTGTGAGTTTTTCCTTCTAAATTTCTGCATGCGGATCGAAAATCGTATGTACTATGCCCCGAATTCATTGAAAAACTGACATTTACAAGTGTCGAGGGAACTTGTCCCCAACTCTTATATTCTAGTCTTTTTTGTAGCTAAAAAATCCTTACTCTACATAAATCTTGCAATAAACAGTAATTACTAAACAATCTATTTCTACGCACGCTACTTTTTACGCACCTAGCTTGTGAAAGATTCCTCGCCAGCTTATAGGTGGTGAGCACAATGATAAACAGTAGGGTCTATAAGATGTATGCCTACAAGTGATATAAAAGGACAATACACTTGAGTCTCTACTCACTGTTGATCCTGCTAGACATGGAGACACTGCTTCAGCTATATAATCTTATATTCTTCGTCTGATGCAAATCAGGGGGAGAAGGCAGATTCGGGAACCTGATGCCATAGAAAATGTTGTTAGAAGAAGGAGGTTGTGGGTACAGCGTGTATTCCTTCCTCTGGTTCCTTTAGATGGCCTTTCTGATAGAGAAGTTAATCAATGGTTCTGTCTGGGTCAACATTCAATATTGACTTTAATGCTGCCTTGCACTTTTTTGCCACCAGATCATTTCAGGCAGTGCCCAGCATCATCATTGGTTTCAGTCAATCGGCCTTTTCGCGTCATCTAACAAAAGTTATCGAAGCACTCATGCATAAATTCCCAGAATATGTTTGTCTACCTTCTACCGCAGAAGAGTGGCAACCGATAAAGTCTCAATTCTATTGTGTGGCAGGATTACCCAAATGTACTTGGGGCCATAGACTGTACCCATATTGCAGTTAGACTGCCACGTTTACGGGAGGAGATTTATCGGAACAGAAAGTCTTGCAATTCTCTGAATGTACAGATGGTTCATGACCCAAAAATGAGAATTATAAGTGTAAGATCCTATTACCCTGGCTCCTGTCATGATGCTTACATTCTAAGGCAGACCGGACTGTATTAAAAGTTCGAGAATGGAGAGATGCCAGAGGGATGGCTATTAGGTAAGCTTAACTGGCGCCAAATTTGACTTTTTTATATATATATTCTTGTCTATTCTTTAATTTTGTCCATTTAACCTATTGCAAATACATAAATATAATATCCGTCTTAACATTTATAAATTATGTATTACAAATATTTTGTGACCAAAAATAAATTCTAATTAGTAATTGATAGTAATTTGACGCTATCATCTAAACTTAATTTTAAAAAAAATTGGATATTTTATTTAATAATTTCAATGATGGATAATGTTTATTATTATTGAAAAGATATTTCATTACAAACTATGACATACTTTAATATATTTGTTTTTTTTACTGCAGGGGATGCTGGTTACCCTTGTTATGAATGGCTTCTGACACCCTATAATAACCCGCAACTCAAGAAACATATCTGGTTAAATTAGGCACACAAGACCACAAGGGGTGTCATTGAAAGGACATATGAATTATTGAAAATAAGGTTCCGATGTCTGGACAGATCTGGCAGTGCAATGCAGTATTCTGCAAAAAAAGTTGCTAGAATAATATTAGTTTGTTGTGTTTTGCACAATATTGCCACCAAAAGAGGATGCCCTATTGTGGATGATATCCCCATGCCCTTAGAAGATTTTCCAGAGGAAATTTGAAGGGAGAACCCAAATAGACGTGGCATGAGCATTGGCATTGATCACATACAGCTAAAATTAAAATAAAACACGTTCATTTTGTTATAATTATTTGTATTAAGATTTTTTTAAAGACAACCCCCCCACGAATAAACCTTTATAGAAGCATTTTATCATAACAATTAGTATATGGTAACATAATGAAAAAAGGTACAATGTAGGAAATAAAAGTTCACATTTGTCCAGTTACAGATTCTTCAAACTATTTTTTATTTATTGACTAATTTTGTAACATAATAAGGGAATGAAATTCAAATGAATTACAATTTTTTTAATAACTGTATTAGTAGTGTTAGTTGTGGTCACCAACCTTGGCTCTACAGATGTTTTCAAACTCAATTTTCCATGATGCTTAAGCACCTTAAAGATACTTAAGCATCATGGGAAATGTAGTTTTTAAACAAATGGAGATCCATGCTGACCCCTTTATTTAAAAAAAAAAAAAAAAAAGTTAATAAATACTAGTATGTAAACAATAAAGGTAAGATAAAATTGTTGTTAGTAAGGGTTAGTTGTATTCAAAATAATGTTTATTTTAAAGTTATTTTTTAAAAAAAAGTAAAGTGACACAAATAATGCAATATTTTCTAAATAGTCACGCATCAATTTGATTGACAAGTATAGTTGTGACGTCCGATATAAAGATGTCCCTACAGGAGCCTTTTACTGCTGGAGAAATTGTCATCCTATGCAAGTACAGCGATTTGAGGTGTAAAGAGCAAAACATTATTATTCAATTAAACGTCTAATAATAACCTGTAAGTATAACTATTAATTGTTATTTGTAGTCATAGAAATAACTGCGCCATGTTTTACTTTTTTTCCAGTATTGAAACATTGATGAGTCCAGTATTAAAAATTGTGTACAAATTAAATTATTAGTAAAAATTGGAAATATTTAGTAACAATCACCTAGATTACAAGTTTTGCGTTTGTGTTTTAACGTTGAAAAAAATGTAATTTCAGCATTAAAACAGCACCGCAGCCATTACAAGTATTGTCGATATAGCTATACCGCAAGCCTTTTAGCCTGTAACACGTCAGTTCCGCACACATAAAAATTACGTTTTTCGTTGGACTTCCATAGCGCAGCCATTACAAGTTTTGTGGTGAGGCTAAAAAGCTTGCATTCCAGCCTATACCGACACAATCCGTTTCGCAATCTAAAAGCAGTAGTTATGAGTTTTACGCTACAAAACTGTTACATAAAACTCATAACTAAAGTGTTACAAAGTACACTAAACACCCGTAAACTACCAATTAACCCCTAAACCAAGGCCATCACGCTTTGCAAATACTATATTAAAGTTATTAACCCCTAATCTGCCTCTCCCGACATCGTCGCTACTAATAAAAATTATTAACCCCTATTCCGCCGCTCCCTGACATCGCCGCCATTATATTAAAGTTATTAACCCCTAAACTGCTGCCCTACTTCATCGCAAACACTATTTAAATATTATTAACCCCTAATCTGCTGTCCACCCACATCGCCCCCACTATATTAAAGTTATTAAGCCCTACACAGCTATAGTATAATAATAAACCTATTAACCCCTAAACTGCAAGCCTCCCCACATTGAAATATACTAAATTAAACTATTAACCCCTAAACCAAAAGCCCCCCAAATCGCAATAAACTAATTTAAACTAGTAACCCCTAAACCTAACGCCCCCCTAACTTTATATTAAAATTAAAATTTCCCTATCATAAATTAAATTAAAACTTACCTATCAAATTAAAAAAACTAAGTTTAAACTAACAAATAAACTAATATAAAACTATTAAACTAAAATTAAACTAACTACTAATTAAATAAACTATATTACACGGGGCGGAGCCGGCCGTTGTGTGGAATGGCCGCACATTAGAGTGAGCTCCGATTGCCGATGCCCATATTCGCCTGAACTGCAGGACAATCAACATCCCAAAGCCGATGTCTTGACCCTAACTGCGCACAGGACAAGTGCCGGTCCCGGTGGTGACCAATAAAGTAAGCTGCGCCCGACATCTAGACACGCTCCATGTTGCGGCCTACACTGCTGACGCCATCTTTACAACCTAACAGTGAGTAACACGGAGCTGCACGTACACGGACATAGCCAGCACATATATCCAGCTGAAGTGGCTGTTAGCCACACGTAACACTTAACTTGAGCTCCGGTTTAGGCTTTGGCAACTCTCAGCTGACAAGTATACTGAGAGAAAGCTGCGCAGCTATATTTCTACTACAGGGCCAGGACTTGCTAAGTGATCGGTGTGATACTGGGCAATTGAAGGTCAATGGGCAAAGGGAAAATAAAATCATGCCAGTGTTTATTTCACACATAAATGTGTAGCTGCCATCCCTAATCCCTATATGTTTTAGGTGCAACATAACAAAGGGTCTTCTGGGCGCAGATGTCACATTGATCGCTATAAAGACAGAACTATCATAGCAAACGAAGGTTATACATATAATATTACTCTGGTGATAAAAGGAGTTGTTCATCCCAGGAAAGCACAGATTTGTTGCGCATTCTTTGTCAAATCCAGGACAGTAAAACATTACAATCTACACTGCAGCTATGTCACCAAAAAAACTTCTAAAAGCAGGAAAGGAGGCTAGGAAGTCAGCAGTGAATCGGCCAACTGTCAGCTCCTTTTTTAAATTATCAGAAAACTTGCAACCAGCTACACCTGACTCTATCAAGCAACAACAGGCTGAAATGTCTCCATCAGGTAGTGAGGACAGTGACACAGAAGAATCTATTCAGCTTTCCAAGGCTTTTCTAGCCTCAATCCCGCCTAAATGTGATCTGGATGATATAGTAGTGCGAGAATGCATCAAGGAGGAAATGGCTGGTCTGAAAAAGAGATATTACAGAAATTGGTAATCGTGTTGAGGCGTTGGAGGAGGATAATGACTTTAACCAAAATGAGATATCTACTTTGCAAACCACAGCTCAATCCCATGATCTACAAATTATACAGCTACAAGACAAGTTGGAGGACTTGGAAAACAGGGAACGCCGCCAAAACCTCCGAATTAGGGGGATTCCAGAGACAGTTCTGCCAAACACCATTCCTGAGTTTCTCAAGGGCCTCTTTTGTTTCCTTCTGGGGCCTTCATCAACCATGGACTTATCTATGGACAGAGCCCACAGGGCTCTCCGGCCAAAACCCCCAGACCAAGAGCCTCCACGTGACATTGTTTTAAAACTCAAAGAATACCAAACCAAAGAAGAAATTCTCAAAGCTGCCAGATGTCTTAAAGACATCTCCTTTCAAAATTACCGCCTGCAAATCTTTGCTGATATAGCACCTCGCACTCTTCAGAGACGGAGAGAATTTCAACCATTGACATCTCTGCTTAGAACAAAGGAGATTCCTTACCGTTGGGGTTTCCCCTGCTCCCTGAACATCATTTATAAAGGCACGAAACACATATGTAAGACCCCAGTCGACATCGCAGATACTTGTGCCGCCTTGGGACTGACTCCTCCATCTGCCACAGCTACAGAAGAAGTTCCTGATCTTCCTGCCAGCTTCATCCCAACTAGACCACCCAGATCTCCGTGGCAGCAACACAAGAACAAGAAAACTAAGAAGGTGCAGGATACCCCACAGGACAGTACTACCTGAGAGATCCAGCTCATCAGATGGGTGAGATAACTTTGTGTTTTAGTTCAGGAGGGGAGACGTGATGAACGTTTAACCCTTCTTTTATATCCGGGCTCTGCAAAAGTTGAGACTGAACTATTTATATATTTATTGCAATACAGCCCTACTTTGACTGTCAGTTTAAATTTGAAAATTTGTCCTCTAAATGTTTTACTATCAAATTTATATTGGGATAGGCTATTCTTCCCTACTGTGTGTGTGACATTTTATGTCAAATTGTTTGTTTGAATTCATGTTATTGTTCTATTGTTTGCATGTTGTTTATTTTTTTCAACCACAGATAATTGCCGCACAGTTCGAGAACAGGTATGATATTACCACAATACTGTTTGATATACTTCTATGTATTTATATTTGTGATAAGCTTAGAAATTATGGGTTCCCAGTCTTACCCAACATATATCGACCTCTAACTTGGTGTGAGTAATGACAGCTCAGAAACAGATTACACTCATGACACAAAATGTCAGGGGTTTTAACAACCCTCATAAGAGACGAGTTGCTTTTGCTGATATTGTCCATAAGCATATTGGAATTTTATTCTTACAGGAGACACATTATTTAAAAGATCAAGAGCCTAAGTTTTTCATAACCTCATACCCCATCCATTATCATAGCAGCCACTCAGACAAAAAGATCTCGGGGGTTAAAATCCTAATCCACAAGTCCTTAATATTTCATGTACAGCATGTAGAAAGAGATAATGAAGGGAGATTTCTGGCTATACTGGGATTACTGTATGGCAAACCTGTTACATTAATCAACATTTACGCCCCCAACACCCGTCAGGCATCCTTTATCCGCAAGATTACCACTGACATTCTAGCTTTTTACAAGGGGTCATTAATCATTGGAGGGGACTTTAACACACCATTGAACCCATCACTAGATAACTCCACTACACAATCCCAACTTTCGAAAAAAGCGCTTAAATCCATTAAAGATGACCTGACACTTTTAGGAGTACATGATACATGGCGTATCCAACACCCCAGGGGGAGAGACTTTACCTTTTATTCCACGTCTAAAAGTTCTCACTCATGCATCGACTATATCCTCATAGACCACATAACTATCTCATCAGTTGCACACATTGATATCTGCCCCACGGCCTGGTCAGACCATTCAGCAGTCATCTGCACCACCCACTGGACATCCCTTCCTTTCAAACCCTACCAATGGCGCTTTGATGACACCTTACTTAATGATACCCTTATTTTGCAACAAATAGAAACATCGATAAGTGAGTACTTCTCATTTAATACCACTCCAGATATGGCCCCATGTACTATTTGGGAAGCTCACAAGTGCTTCGTAAGAGGCGAGTTGATAAAGATTAAGGCAACACAATTCAAAAACCATAAAATGCATCACCAAGACCTTACAGCCAAATTTCAGCAGCTTGACAGGTCCTATAAACAGAGTCCCCAAGATGACTCACTGAAGTCTCAAAGAGAACAGGCTAAAAACAAATTGACAACATTCTTGGAACACTCAGCCCACACACAAGCTATGAGGTTAAAACAAAGATTTTTTTGTTGAAGGCAATAAACCTGGCAGGCTGTTAGCCAGAGCGCTTAAAGTTAGACAAGCAACACATTTTATTAGCATGCTACAAGACTCAAATAGAGAAAACACTGTAGAATCCCATAGAATGGCTGAAATATTTAGAGACTATAATCCACTCTTTATAATTTAAACATAGAGGAACATCAAGCACACTGTCTCCGATATTTGGAGCAGGTGACTGTGCCTTCTATCCCATCAGATGACCTAGAAACCCTTACCTCACCAATCAGCTCAGAGGAGATTAGCGCAGCTATGCACTCTCTAAAAATAGGAAAAAGTCCAGGCCCAGATGGGCTTACAAGCTCTTACTATAAAAAGTTTAAACATTTACTAATACCGAAAATGCTTGCTGTTTTCAATCCGGTTGACCGAATGTCTGCGTTCCCACCCTCTATGCTTGAAGCGATAGTAACGGTTATACCAAAACCAGGTAAAGATCCTACAGTCCCTTCGAACTACCGCCCGATCTCACTTCTAAATGTAGATGTGAAGATCTATGCAAAGATCTTAGCTACTAGGCTCAATAAACTTTTGCCCGTACTCATCCACCCAGACCAGGTGGGTTTTGTGCCGCAGAGAGAGGCAAAAGATAACACCGTAAAGGTCCTTCATCTAATGCAATATGCTATAAATCATGACATACCCTCCGTTTTACTCTCGACTGACGCTGAGAAAGCCTTTGACAGACTAGACTGGACTTTTTTGAAATTGACCTTAAAGAAATTCGGCTTCCCTGACAGTTTAATCTCAAATATATTTGCCCTTTACTCAAAACCGACAGCTAAAGTTAAGGTAAATGGGATATTATCCACCCCATTTCCAATTCTAAACAGCACTAGACAAGGCTGCCCATTGTCCCCTCTATTATTGGTTTTTTCTATGGAAATCCTGGCAATAACTTTACAAATGACCCTAACATTCACGGACTCACCATAAGCTCCACTCATCATAAGCTTGCGTTATACGCTGATGACTTGTTAATATTGACGTGTCCAAATACTTCTCTCTCTGCAGTACGAAGCTCCCTGGAGGCATTTGGCCATTGCTCCAATTATTCGGTAAACCAAAATAAGTCAGAGATTCTCCCCATCAACTTAAATAGCACTTATATACAAAACCTTAGATCACAAGTACCCTACCAAATACAGCAATCTGCTTTAAAATATTTAGGCATTAATCTTACGGATGATAAACAGAAGTTAATCGACCTAAATTATGAAGCCCTAATGACCAAGGTTTGCGGAGATACCTCCCTATGGTTACATAAGCAAATATCCTGGCTTGGTAGAATTGGAGTAACCAAAATGACTATCCTCCCTAAGATACTTTATATGTTCCAAACCCTCCCCATACCCCTCCCGGAAGCATATATTTCTAAACTGCAGAAGGTGCTGAACTCCTATATCTGGAGAAAGCGCCCACCCAGAGTGGCTAGATCTACCCTCTACTTACCATAAAAATTTGTAGGCTTGGGGGTTCCAGACTTATCCAGAAAACGTAATGCAATATTTTTAAGAAGAGTGATAGATTGGTGCACACTCCCCATAAATCATAATAGACTCTGGGTGATGCTGGAACATGACCTTACCAATTCAGCACAGTTAGGAACATATTGTTGGCAGCCTAAGGGAAGCCAACCATCACTAGTTAAAGATTATCCAATCATAAAAGAAACATTTTATACTTGGTATAGCGTTCTACATAGATATCCACATATATCCTCGATCCCTTCCCCCTTGACAACTGTGTTATCAAATTCTGACTTTCCCATAGGGTTACCATTGACACCAAAAGTACCAGGGGGATTGGATGGCCTAATCTCATTATACTCTCTATTTGAAGAGGGTAAACTGATCTCGAAACAGCATCTAGATGAATTGGAAGTCACACAATTCACGCACTGGTTCAGATACCTCCAACTCAGTCACTTTGTTGACTCTCACAAATTCAAACATCAAATCACAAGAGAGCGTACCACACTTGAGAAACTTTGCATTCTGGACTCCCCACAGACACACGCCATCTCCCTCCTATATCAACTCCTAGTCACTCCCCCTGAGACTTTAGACACTTCAACAGTCAATTCCTGGCACAAAGAACTCCCCTACACTCTTACAGAACAAGAATGGCTAAAGATCTTTCAGAATACAGCTAGATCCACCCATTCAGCAGCCCTACAGGAAACAAATTACAAATTCCTACTCCGTTGGTACCTTACCCCTCACAGGTTGAAATTTATATTCCCCGAAGCATCTAATAGGTGTTGGAGAAAATGTGCAGGAAAAGGAACCCCTTTCCACATTTGGTGGGAATTCCCCAAGATAGCAGATTACTGGAAGAACAGAGATGAATAGAGATGAGTAAGTTGCTGAATTTTAACATTCTATTAGACCCCTTGGTATACCTGTTTCATACAATCCCTAAATTCCCCTTCAAGCCATACACGTCATTTCTCCAATTAGCCATATGTAGTGCAAAGCAGGTCATCCCTAGACTTTGGAAATCAGATACAGAACCCACAGTAACTATGTGGACAACGCAGATGAAAACTAATTTATCATTAGAAAGATTCTATTATTACACGGTAGGTAGATTGGATTACTTTGCAGAAATGATGTTCCTCTGGGACTCCTACTACCATCCTAAAGCCGAAGAGGGGGAGGACCTACAGGATTAAGCTTGAGTACTAGTGTAGAGTAAATGCAGAGCGGCCAAATATCTACCCATAATGAAATTATTCTTGCAGAACTAATTGTCTCACTGTTAAAGACAAGAAAACTGTAGATAAACAATCTTGTAAGCAACTTGTTGACGTAATATTCTGAGTGTATTAGTCCATGACTGTCTATTAACCCCTTAAGGACCAAGGCCATTTTTCAATTTCTTTCCCTTAAGGACCAGGGCTATTTTTACATTTCTGCGGTGTTTGTGTTTAGCTGTAATTTTCCTCTTACTCATTTACTGTACCCACACATATTATATACCGTTTTTCTTGCCACTAAATGGACTTTCTAAAGATACCATTATTTTCATCATATCTTATAATTTACTATAAAAAAATTATAAAATATGAGGAAAAAAATGGAAAAAAACACACTTTTTCTAACTTTGGCCCCCAAAATCTGTTACACATCTACAACCACCGAAAAACACCCATGGTAAATAGTTTCTAAATTTTGTCCTGAGTTTAGAAATACCCAATGTTTACATGATCTTTGCTTTTTTTGCAAGTTATAGGGCAATAAGTACAAGTAGCACTTGGCTATTTCCAAACCACTTTTTTTCAAAATTAGCGCTAGTTATATTGGAACACTGATATCGTTCAGGAATTCTTGAATATCCCTTGACGTGTATATATTTTTTTTTAGAAGACATCCCAAAGTATTGCATCCCAAAGTATTGATCTAAGCCCATTTTGGTATATTTCAAGCCACCATTTCACCGCCAAATGCGATCAAATAAAAAAAATTGTTCACTTTTTCACAATTTTTTTTACAAACTTTAGGTTTGTTACTGAAATTATTTACAAACAACAAGTGCAATTATGGCATATATGGTTGTAAATGCTTCTCTGGGATCCCCTTTGTTCAGAAATAACAGACATATATGGCTTTAGCGTTGCTTTTTGGTAATTAGAAGGCCGCTAAATACCACTGCGCACCACACGTGAAGGGGTTAATTAGGGAGCATGTAGGGAACTTCTAGGGTTAATTTTAGCTTTATTGTAGTATAGTAGACAACCTCAAGTATTGATCAAGGCCCATCTTGGTATATTTCATGCCACCATTTCACCGCCAAATGCCATCAAATTAAAAAAATCGTAAAATTTTTCACAATTTTAGGTTTCTCACTGAAATTATTTACTAACAGCTTGTGCAATTATGGCACACATGGTTGTAAATGCTTCTCTGGGATCCCCTTTGTTCAGAAATAGCAGACATATATGGCTTTGGAGTTTCTTTTTGGTAATTACAAGGCGGCAAAATGCTGCTGCGCATCACACGTGTATTTTGTCTAGCAGTGAAGGGGTTAATTAGGTAGCTTGTAGGGAGCTTGCAGGGTTAATTTTAGCTTTAGTGTAGAGATCAGCCTCCCACCTGACACATCCCACCCCCTGATCCCTCCCAAACAGTTCTCTTCCCTCCCTCACCCCAAAATTGTCCCCGCCATCTTAAGTACTGGCAGAAAGTCTGCCAGTACTAAAATAAAAGCTCTCTTTTAATTTTTAATTTTTTCCACAGCATATTTACATATGCTGTTGTGTAGGAGCCCCCCATAGCACCCAAACTCCCTGAGCCCCCCCACACAGCTCTCTAATCTCCCCCCTCTCACTATTTGGTGCCATTTTGGGTACTGGCAGCTGTCTGCCAGTAGCCACTTTTCAAACATTTTTTTTTATATTTTCCTTTTTCTGTAGTGTAGCTGGCCCCCCCTCAATACCCCCCACCCCCCTCTCCCAGATCCTTTTTATAAATAAAAATGAAACCCCCATCACCCGCTCCCACCACGGATCACCTCCCGCTCCCACCACAACCGAACCGTTCAATAACATTTATGTGCTAGATCGGGCGCGCGCGGGCGTGCGCACATGCGCATGCACACAGCCCCGTCCCCATACATGCGCCCGCATGCACCGGGACTGATTCCGGAACAAGATTCCCAGCGATGGGCCAACCACCCTCCTCCCTGTAACTGCTCCCACCCACCAACGATCGGCACCATCGCTGGCCGATGCAGAGAGGGCCACAGAGTGGCCCTCTCTGCATCGGTGTGCCAGAAAAGGTATTGCCATGATGCCTCAATATTGAGGCATCACGGCAATACCTTGAAAGCAGCTGGAAGCGATCAGGATCGCTTCCAGCCGCTTTAAACACCTAGGTCGTACAGGGTACGTCGCTGGTCTTTAAAGACCAGGTTGTGTGCGACGTACCCTGTACGACTCGTGTCGTTAAGGGGTTAATATTGTTATGTGGTATTATACCTTGATGCTACAAAAAAATTCTGGGAAATTTGAACTCTGGAGGTAAAAACAAACTGATGGACTTGAACAGAAATGCGAACTTGACAAAGCAACAATTTTATATTTTGTGGAAAAAAAAATTTTTTTAAATGTTTTGAAATTTTTCGGTTGTTTGTAATTTTCCTTTTGTTTCTTTATTGTTAAATAATTTTTTGAAACATCTAAATAAAGAAAAGATTAAACTAAACTATATTACACATTAAATAAATCCTAACACTACTATAAAAATTACAAACTAATTACAAAAAAAATAAAAAATACTAAATTACAAAAAATAACAAACCCTAAATTACAAAAAATAACAAACAAAATGATCAAAAATAAAAAAGAATTACACCTAATCTAATAGCCCTATAAAAATAAAAAAAGCCCACCCAAAATAAAAAAAACCCTAGCCTACAATAAACTACCAATAGCCCTTAAAAGGGCCTTTTGTAGGGCATTGCCCTAAGTTAAACAGCTCTTTTACCTGTAAAAAAATACAAAGACCCCCTAATAGTAAAACCCACCACCCAACCAACCCCCCAAAATAAAAAAAACTAACTCTAACAAAAACCTAAGCTACCCATTGCCCTGAAAAGGCATTTAGCTCTTTTGAATTGCCCTGAAAAGGGCATTTAGCTCGTTTACGAAAAGCCCAAACCCTAAACTAAAAAAAAAACCCACCCAAAAAATCTTAAAAAAAAATCCTAGCACTAACCCCTGCAGATCCATTTACAGTTGCTGAAGTCCCGCTTGAAGGATCTTCATCGCGGTGGCTCCATCTTCATCCAGATGGCAGGCGGCTCCATCTTCATCCAGGTGGCAAGCTTTTCGTAAACGAGCTAAATGCCCTTTTTAATGGCAATGTCCATACAAATGCCCTTTTCAGGGCAATGGGTAGCTTAGGTTTTTTAGATAGTTTTTTTTTTATTTTGTGGGTTTGGGGGGGGTGGGGGTTTGTAATGTTAGTGGTTCTTTGTATTTTTTATTTCAGGCAAAAGAGCTGTTTAACTTAGGGCAATGCCCTACAAATGCCATTTTAAGGGCTATTGATAGTTTATTCTAGATTAGGTTTCTATTTTGGGGTGTTTTTAAATGGGTATTAGAATAGGAATACAATTTTATTATTTTTGATCATTTGTTTTTGTTATTTTGTGTAATGTATTTTTTTCGTTTTGGGGTGGGTTTTATTTTTTAGATTAGGGCTTGGGCATTTCATAAAATAACTGAATGCCATTTTAAGGGCAGGAAAAAGAGCTAAATGCCCATATAAATGCTCTTTTCAGGGCAATGGGTAGATTAGGTTTTACTTTATTTTTATTTTGTGGGTTTGGGGGGTGGGGGTTTGTATACTGTTAGGGTTTTTTTGTTTTGTAGCAAAAGAGCTGTTAACTTTAGGGCAATACCCTACAAAGGACCTTTTAAGGGCCAAAAAAGGCACTTTTAAGGGCCCTTGGTAGTTTTTTTCTAGATTAGGCTTTTTTATTTTGGGGTTGGTATTTTTTTTTTTTTTAAGTGTATTAGAATAGGAATCATTTTTATTGTTTTAGATAATTTTGTTTGTTATATTTTATAATGGTAGTTTTTTTTTATTTTTTGTAATTTTGGTGTTTTTTTATTTTTTTTAATGTTAGGTTTTAGTGTAAGGCAGCTTAAGTTTTATTTCACAGGTAAGTTTGTATTTATTTTAACTACGTAGTTAGTAAATAGTTAATAACTATTTACTAATCTAGTTAAAATAAATACAAACTTACCTGTGAAATAAAAATAAAACCTAAGATAGCTACAAAATAACTATTAGTTATATTGTTGCTAGCTTAGGTTTTATTTCACAGTTAAGTATGTATTTAGTTTTAAATAGGTTTTATTTAGTTAATAATTGTAACTTTAATTTAGCTCTATTTTAATGATGTTAAAGTTAGGGGGTGTTAGGGTTAGGGGTTAATATAGTTTAATTTAGGTTGTTGCAATGTGGGGGGCTGCCGGTTTAGGGGTTAATAGGTTTATTTAGTGGTAGTGATGTGGGACGCCAGAGGTTTAGAGGTTAATAACTTTATTTAGTGGCGGCGATGTCGGGGGTTGGCGGAATAGGGGTTAATAGATTTATTATAGTGTGGGCGATGTTGGAGTGCAGGGGAATAGGGGTTAATAACTTAAGTATTGTGGCGGCGATATTGGGAACGGTAGATTAGGGGTTAATAGCTTTATTTAGGTGGCGGCGATATCGGAGCGGCAGATTATGGGTTAATAACATGATGTAGGTGTCAGCGATGTCGGGGGCAGCAGATTAGGGGTGTTTAGACTCTGGGTTTATGTTAGGGTGTTTGGTTTAAACGTTGTGTGTGGTATGGAGCTCAACGCAACCATATAGCACGCACAAGCCGGCTATTTGAAAACTTGTAATGGCTGCGCTATAGAGGGTTAAATAACGCAACTTTAGTTGCGTTCGTTAATTTCCCTATAGTGTGCATAACTTGTAATCTAGCTGATTGTTAGTAAGCATGCACAAAAGAATAAAGTGGTAAAGGGATAGCAAACACTTAACTTCTATTAACGTATTGATACAGAACATGTACTAGTCTATAAATTATTAAAAATAAAAAAAGTTTTACAAATAGATATGAAAAGAACTAAATCGAAGTCTAAAAAGATTCCACGATATTTAAGAGAAATCAGGATTGAAACTCCAAATAGTAATATATAAGTATAATATATAAGTTAAATAAACACCTGCAAATAAAGTGCACTATCAAAAATAAAAATTGTGAATAATATTTGAAAGAAATAAAATAAAAACATTTCTTATAAGTACTCCAAATATAAAATTATAAAAAAGTGTTCAGTCATGTCTCGACCTCTTGGGGTCAGAATGTCCCTCTCTTTCCCTAATAATGGACAGAAGAGCATTGAGTGTATGTTCTTCGGTCCATGTGTGCAATTATAACATTTTGTAACTCTCTATGATCCACCCTATATTGTCCAGCAAGTGAGATCATTTTGTTGAGACACACATCTTCAAGCAGTCCATCTATTGCTGAAGTGCCAGGTACCACTGGGCAAACTTGTTCTGGTTGGGGAGCTGGCTGTGCAGTTTCTTCAACTGGAGATTCTATTTGAACAGATTCATGGATTTCCTGTGGTTGTACATCCACCATATCAGCCAAATAATCAGGTGTCTCACTTCCACGATCACTATTTTTTGATGATTCTTCAGAATCTTTAAAATTTTAATAAATTTAGTTATTATAAAATGAAAACAAAAAAAATATTATTTACAAAAGGGTATAATGATTTTGTTATTAACTAATAGAGAACAACTCTTTGAAATATTTAATAATGTTGATCCATTATAAAAAATTTTTTTTAATAATCTTTATATTCTATATACATAAAAATATGTATATAGATATATATTTCTCAGAATACAGATGAACATATATATCTAGTAATTCATATAACATTAGAAGATCTTTTAATATGTTTCATTGTCGGTGATATCACTCTTTCAGAAGTATCAGATATTAGTATCAGATATCACTCTCTCAACAACCATATGAATTGTGGATATAGATGCAGACATCACATTTTTGGCGTGGGTGGACTTAGAGATTTACAATTGTGAAACTAAAAAGAATGGGATAATGGTGAGACACTGCAATATTAATATGCTGGTATAGTAACTAAATTAAATTTTATGATATTTTGTCTATATCCAAAATTATTATTTGATATAAAATATAATAATATGATAATAATGGGTTTTCTGTGCATATTATTCATATCTATTTGAAGTAGACATACTCACCATCAAAGAACCGTGGAGGACTTGCAGTCATGCTCCTAAACAGCTGTCCGAGATCAGCTGTGAATAACAGAAATAAAACATATTTGTCTATTTTATTTATTTAAAAATACACATATAGGGGCATATCTATTAAGCTCCGTATGGAGCTTGATGCCCCGTGTTTCTGGCGAACCTTCAGACTCGCCAGAAACACAAGTTATGGAGCAGCGGTCTAAAGACCGCTGCTCCATAACCTGTCTGCCTGCTCTGAGCAGGCGGACAGACACCCCCCTGCTGGCAGCCGATTGGCCGCAAATCTGCAGGGGGCGGCATTGCACCAGAAGAGAGCGTATTGCTCTCCGCATTCAGCAAGGTCTGTCGGACCTGATCCGCACTGTTGAATAAGGTCCGACAGATCTTTGTTAAATACGCCTCATAGTGTATGAATTATGATCAACATTAAAGAGACAATGAACCCATTTTTTTATCTTTTTTTAAAAAAAAAAAAAACATTTGTATTGAGGTAAACACCAAAAATATAGTTACAGGTATGTTTCACTTGAAGCTTACAATTTTAGATACATGAGATCACTGGTAAGAATAAGCAGCAAAAATAACAAAAGAAATACCTGCAAGTATCTTATTACAAAAAAGAATAAAACAATACCTCACTTTTTCATTAAGATGAAGCCCCATATATTAACACATGGTAGCTTAAGAAGAAGTAAAAAAATAAAACTCTATTAAATAATAATGGTCACTCTTGGACTGACTAACAGAACTATAAATACTGAAGGGGTAATATAGGGCATATATTATGGAGATATATAGTGATGCAACATTTACTGTTTGGTAAATAACAAACATAGGAGTGAAACACCTGCCTAACAATTATGAAGGAGAAATAAACTATGGCTGCTATGAAAAATATGTAATCTATGTAAAAGGGGTTTCTTTCCCTAAGATATATAGGGGGCTAATGTAGTATATTGCGTAGCTTTTTCTAGGGGAATTATGTAGGGTAACTAATCTGCTATGTTATGTCATACAGTATCCTCCACAGGTTAGAGGTGGCTACAGAGACAATTATACCCAGACTGGATACTGTTTTAGAGGTAGTACTTAGAAAACCCCCAGCTATCATATACACCCCTGCAAGGTTACATTTTACTATCAGTGCCATAGTTAAACTCACATACCCTGGATGTGTCAGCATTTCAATGAGTTCTCGTCTGAACCCTAGTAAGTCAAGTGGAGCACAACTTTAGTGAATACTGTGGATATAGATTATAATTCTAGGGTGATGTAAACTAAGGAAGCTCCAGGTACACTTGTGGGACTAATAGCCCTCCTACTGAGAGCACTTCATGGTATAAGTGAAAACCCTATGTCAACTAAGTATGTTAACAGGCAGCTATAGATACAAGAGAACCTTTAAATATTTTTCAGAGGTATTAGATCACACCGATCTGGCCACTAGCAGCGCTTTCCAAACCCTGATATGTGGATCCCTAGCCAATAAAGTGTTGTGTAGCAAACGTTGTCTCATGCTATTATGTAATGATACGTGCACCTACTATGTACACAAGTATAACGAAATGAGCAACATTTTTTCAATAATAACATGCTATGGTAATGCCTGATGTTACTATTAGTCCCAGTGGTTGCTGTGTATGTAGAGAGTAAAACATATAAATACATGGAACCATAAAACAGCAATACTTCACAACATCAAGTACAAAAACTCTCATAAACTTAACTAAAATATTTTAATTATTTTAACTTAGCCCCAGTCTTCTGTAAAGTCGTTGGGTGACAAAGTATTTGTGAGGCACATCCACCATTCAGCTTATTTCAATTAGTAAGTTATCCCACTCCCGCTTTAATGGCATAGCAAGAGTGCTCTTCAGTATGTTCAAGTAGACACGCATCAGTTAGGGGAAAGTGTAGCTACCATAATTCAGACTCACCAGCTTCTATGGTCCCTAGTGCCTCCAAGTGTGTCAGTGGTACCGGAGGATCTGGCCCCTGTAGAACTCTCATTGCTCCCGGATAAAATATGGAGAGACAGCCCATACATTTTCTGCAACCTGAATCACCTTGTGAATTTCTGGATTGTTGGGCCAGTTTCCCGATGTAGCAGGCTGTTGGTTCGGTCTCGGGAATCTTGGTTCACATGTAAATGTAGTCCCATACCATTGAGGGGAGACAATGTGCTTGTAATGGGTGGGCGTAGTTTCCAGAGGTACAACTGGAGAATCATTTAGTCCCACAGTGGGACCAGACACCCGACCCTCTCCGATGTCCCTCCTGTAGCATATTGGGCTCTGCGTTTTGTGGCCAGCATCACTTTCCAAGGTAAGCGGTGAGTGCCGGGGCCCCAAAGCACCACCATCACGAGTACTATTTACCAATGGGCAAGGACAGGCACATTTTAGGCTATTGGCAAAATTGGGCAGGAAGAAGCTACTTCCAGATGGCAACCGGGCAATAGAACAAGCTATTGATGCTGCTATTCGTTCCTGGCAGACTGCTTCTCTTTCTGTTTTGCATATTTTAGGCTATTGTTGCAAGAGGAGGGGACAAAAGCAACATCCAGGGCCTGAACAAATGCTTTGTGGAATTCCTAGCAGCTCAGTGAGCACAATCAGCACATAGTCCGACTCCATAAGAAAGGGTTTAAATCCTAATAGCAGGTGATTGTAGTAAGTAGAAATCAATAATAGTATCTGCATACGTTGTAACCCAGAGGCCTGGGGGGGATACGTGCAGTTGCCCCAGCCGCGCTTTTCCCTCTCTAAGAACCAGTGATGGCCTAGCTAGCAAAAGTCGTGTGTGGCTTACTTGGATAACATAGTTCAGGGTGTCGTTCATCCACTTCCAAACTTCTGGCAAAATATGTAGACTGTTTTAGCTACCCAAAATGAAAGTTATAGTAAGTTAGCTCTTCTTATTTGCAGCTAAAACTAAAGTTTTAATGGAATATAAGCAGGATCTTCACTAAGACACGTCCTGCCGCTCCAAGTGTAGGCTCCGCCCCCCATTATTTTTTTTATATCTCTAATGATTCTGATAGAGCATGCAATTTAAAGCAACTTTCTATTTTAATCCTATTATCAATTTTTCTTATTTCTATTGCTATTTTTATTTAAAAAGCAGGAATGTAGAGGTTAAAAGCCGGAAGATATTAGGTTCAGCACCATGGATAGCACTTGCTTATTGGAGCCTTACATTAACCCCCCAATAAGCTAGCATAACACAGTTTCTCAATTAAAAATGGGCCGGCTCCTATGCATCACATTTAAGCTTTTGAAATAAAGATAGCAAGAGAACGAATAAAAATTTATAATAGAAGTAAATTAGAAAGTTGATTAAAATGTAATGCTCTATCAGAATCATGAATTAATGAATTTATGGTTTAGTGTCCATTTAAATTGATTTGTTGTTCAATAAATAAGCATACATTATCTCGATCTTATATAATTAAAAAAAATTACAACCTAAATACTATAAAAATAGTTATCGATATTTGAAACACCCTTAGCAGTGTTTTCCAGGCGAATCACACGCATATCTTTGTCATCTAGATATGCTTAGAAAGCTAATGGAATGAGTTATTTATGCCTGCTTACTAAACAAAAGGTATATACAGTCTTATAATAAATTATGTGTCTTGAATTATCATATTACAAATCTGAAATTTAAAAATCATAAATTATTACATTTTTATTTCAATTTTTTTTAATAATTAACTGCTAGATTACGAGTCTTGCGTTAGGGTTAAAAAGCAGCGTTGAGAGGGCTTTTTAACGCCCGCTGGTATTACGAGTCTTGCAGGTACAGGTGTACTGCTCACTTTTTTTCTGCGACTCAAACATACTGCAAATCCACTTACGTCAATTGCGTATCCCATATTTTCAATGGGATTTTCCTAACACCGGTATTACGAGTCGTCCTAAAAGTGAGAGGTACAGCCTCTCCTGTCAAGACTCGTACCGCATTTAAAAGTCAGTAGTTAAGAGTTTTATGGGCTAACGCCGTAGCATAGAACTCTTAACTAAAGTGCTAAAAAGTACACTAACACCCATAAACTACCTATTAACTCCTAAACCGAGGCCCCCCACATCGCAAACACTAAAAGCAAATTTCTAACCCCTAATCTGCCGAACCGGACATCGCCGGCACTATAATAAATATATTAACCCCTTAACCGCTGCACTCCCGCCTCGCAAACACTAGTTAAATTTTATTAACCCCTAAGCTGCCGTCCCTAACATCGCCAACACCTACCTACATTTATTAACCCCTAATCTGCCGCCCCCAACTTCGCCGCCACTATATTAAATTTATTAACCCCTAAACCTAAGTCTAACCCTAACCTCCCTAACTTAAATATAATTTAAATACATCTAAATAAAATTACTACAATTAACTAAATAATTCCTATTTAAAACTAAATACTTACCTATAAAATAAACCCTAAGCTAGCTACAATATAACTAATAGTTACATTGTATCTATCTTAGGGTTTATTTTTATTTTACAGGCAAGTTTGTATTTATTTTAACTAGGTACAATAGTTAGTAAATATTTATTAACTATTTAATAAAATAAAAAAGCCCCCCAAAATAATAAAAATCCCTACCCTATACTAAATTACAAATAGCCCTTAAATGGGCTTTTTGCGGGGCATTGCCCCAAAGTAATCAGCTCTTTTACCTGTAAAAAAAAATACAACCCCCCAACATTAAAACCCACCACCCACACACCCAACCCTACTCTAAAAACCACCCAATCCCCCCTTAATAAAACCTAACACTAACCCCTTGAAAATCACCCTACCTTGAGACGTCTTCACCCAACCAGGCAGAAGTGGTCCTCCAGACGGACAGAAGTCTTCATCCTATCCGGGCAGAAGAGGTCCTCCAGAGGGGCAGAAGTCTTCATCCAGATGACATCTTCTATCTTCATCCATCCGGAGGGGAGCGAGTCCATCTTCAAGACATCTGATGTGGAGCATCCTCTTCTGTCTTCATCCGACGACTAAATGATGGTACCTTTAAGTGATGTCATCCAAGATGGCGTCCCTACAATGTAACTATTAGTTATATTGTAGCTACCTTACGGTTTATTTTATAGGTAAGTATTTAGTTTTAAATAGGAATTATTTAGTTAATGATAGGAATATTTATTTAGATTTATTTTAATTATATTTAAGTTAGGGGGGTGTTAGGGTTAGGGTGAGACTTAGGTTTAGGGGTTAATAACTTTATTATAGTGGCGGCGACATTGGGGGTGGTAGATTAGGGGTTAATAAGTGTAGTTAGGTTGCGGCGACATTGGGGGCGAAAGATTAGGGGTTAAAAAATGTAGGTGGCGGCGATGTTAGGGGCAGCAGATTAGGGGCTTATTAGTATAATGCAGGTGCCGGCAATGTCGGGGGCGGCAGATTAGGGGTTAATAAGTGTAAGATTAGGTGTTTTTAGACCCAGGGTTCATGTTAGGGTGTTAGGTGTAGACATAAATGTATTTTCCCCATAGGGATCAATGGGGCTGCGTTAGGAGCTGAACGTTGCTTTTTTGCCTTAATTCCGATTGGCTGAATCAGTCATTTTCAGGATTTTTTCTACTTTAATTCCGATTAGCTGATAGAATTCTATAAGCCAATCGGAATTGAAGGGACGCCATCTTGGATGACGTCACTTAAAGGTACCGTCATTTAGTCATAGGATGAAGACAGAAGAGGATGCTCCACGTCAGATGTCTTGAAGATGGACCCGCTCCGCTCCGGATGGATCAAGATAGAAGATGCCGCCTGGATGAAGACTTCTGCCCATCTGGAGGACCTCTTCTGCCCAGATAGGATGAAGAATTCTGCCTGTCTGGAGGACCACTTCTGCCCAGTTTGGTGTTAGGTTTTATTAAGGGGGGATTGGGTGGGTTTTAGAGTAGAGTTGGGTGTGTGGGTGGTGGGTTTTAATGTTAGGGCTTATTTTATAGGTAAGTATTTAATTTTAAATAGGAATTATTTAGTTAATGATAGGAATATTTATTTAGATTTATTTTAATTATATTTAAGTTAGGGGGTGTTAAGGTTTTTAGACCCAGGGTTCATGTTAGGGTGTTAGGTGTAGACATAAATGTATTTTCCCCATAGGGATCAATGGGGCTGCGTTAGAAGCTAAACGTTGCTTTTTTGCAGGTGTAAGGTTTTTTTCCAGCCGGCTCTCCCTCATTGATTCCTATGGGGAAATCGTGCATGAGCATATTTAGCCAGCTCACCGCTACCGTAAGCAGCGCTGGTATTGAGATGAGATGTGGAGCAAACTTTTGATCTCCGCTCACTTTTCTGCGACTGACGCCGGGTTTGTAAAAACCTGTAATACCAGCGTTGTCTGTAGGTGAGCAGTGAGCTTAAACTGCTCGTTAGCACCGCAAGCCTTGCCGACAAAAACTCGTAATCTAGCCGAAAGTTTCTTATCTGTACCTCTGTCAACACTTGTTTCTGGAGTGCTGGTTCTTATATCGTGAAGGGTAATAGATGATAACATGGTGTGGCTAGGTGCAAATAAATTGTCCATGTAGGACAGCATCACTTGGCATTGAGGTTGCTGAGGATGTTGATGGACTGCGTGCAGCTTCCTCATCACCACCCCTAGATGCCACCGATTGAGGTTGAGCTGTTAAAAGATTAATATAACAAAATATACAGTATATATAATTATTTGTTCTATAAGTACAAGGACAATACACTAGAAATAAACTGATAATTATTTGGCAATGTTATTTAAAGGGACAGTCTAGCACCCAACAAAAAATCATAGTTGAAAAAAGGGCATTTAATTATAAAAAAAACTATACTATTTACTTTGAAGAACGATTTAGCATTGTTCTCCCTTGGTATTCTTATTTGGAAGCTAAAATTTTGATGTTCACATGTTACTTTTTTTTTACCTTGAAGCCCGTCTGTAATTAAAATGCATTGTGACAGTTTTTCAACACGAGAGGGTGTTAGTTCATGTCTTTCATATAGATAACATTTAGCTCATGCATGTGAATTTAAGGGGGATAAAAAAATCTGAAGTTGACTCTTCATTTAATCTAAGCAAACGAAAAATTGGATTTAATTGTGAAAGCCATGAATCCAAAGGCTTTAATTTTCATATATACATTTTTGAAAGGTTTACAATGGCATCTCATGTTTTACAGATAACCATTGGGAAAATACTTTATTATTGTTTTAAAAAATTACTTTAAATACATTTTTAAAATTCACTATTAGAATAAAGGATGCCATATTGTAAACAATTGTAATAACTTGTTTACACATAATATTATTATTTTTAAGTTAGGGGGTGTTAGGGTTAGACTTAGGCTTAGGGTTACGTTAGGGTTAGGGTTAGGTTTAGGGGTTAATATATTTATGTAGTGATGTGGGAGGCCAGGGGTTTAGGCCTTAATAGTTTATTGTAGTATATTTCTTGTGGGGGGCTTGCGGTTTAATGTTTAATAGGTTTATTATTGTGGCGGTGTGGGCAGATGGCAGATTAGGGGTTAATAATCTTTAAATAGTGTTTGCAATGCAGGAGGGTGGCGGTTTAGGGGTTAATAGGTTTATTATAGTGATGACGATGTCGGGGAGTGGCGGAATAGGGGTTAATATACTTTTTAAGTGGCAGCGATGTCCGGAGCGGCAGATTAGGGGGTTAATAAATTTATTATAGTGTTTGCGATGTGGAAGGGCCTTGGTTTAGGGGTTAATAGGTAGTTTATGGGTGTTAGCGTACTTTTTAACAGTTTAGTTATGAGTTTTATGCTACAGCTTTGTAGCGTAAAACTCATAACTGCTGACTTTAGATGGCGGTACAGATCTTATCATTTTAGGCTGTACCGCTCACTTTTTGGCCTCATAGCAAAACTAATACCAGCGCAATGGGAGTCCCATTGAAAAAGGACTTTTTTAAAAGTGCGGTACTGACGTTGCGTGACGGCCAAAAAGGTGTGCAGTACACCTATTCTGACAAGACTTGTAATAGCGGCGTTAGGGAAAAAGCATAGTTATGAAGCATAACAATGCTTTTTCACTCATAACACAAAACTTTTTCACTCATAACACAAAACTCATAATCTAGCTATATGAAAGCCATGAATAACTGATCTCCTGTAAAAACACAATTTTAATAATGCTTGCACTGAGAATTGGTGAGAGAGGCTTGAAAGTAAAAAGTGAAAGTTAAAGAGTGGTCTGCTCATGAGCTATTAAGATAACACTTTAAAGAGACAATTTAAAACTTAATTATTATTTTTTTAAAAAAGATTCAATTATCTCAGGGGTAGTCTTTGATCTAAGCCCCTACATACAAGACAGTTCTTTAAAAACAGACTTGCATTGTAGACAACCAGTGCTTAATCCTCTGTAAATCCACTTTCACAAGAAGATTGTTATCTATATGACTCACATGAATTATGAACCTAATTTATTATTTTTTGGCTTCCTTAAAGCAAAAATAAATTAGCATATGAACAAACAAGGTTTGGAAATAAAATAATACTTGAAATAGAAAATAAATCAATAAAAAAAAATATTTGTTTAAAAATGTAATAAACCAATTTTTATATTTAGAAATTTGTATTATAAACCACAATTAATCAGTTTTAGACTGTCCCTTTAAGAGCTTTTTGAATATATTTATATATCATCCAAAAAAAGGTTAATTATGCGCAATCAGGAATAGCATGAGAAATAATGTTATAAACAATATAGAAAACATAGCTAAAATTCTTATTTTTTTTTCAAAAAGACATATATTACTGGGTAAATTTAATCTTTTCATTTATCATTTTGAAAATATTGAAAATGCATCATATACGTATATCAATATGGGACCGACATGCTGGAAAAGGTACATTGAAATTTTTTTTTATAAGAATTTATAATAATAATAAAAAAAATTGAATGAAGACATTATTGAACATGTTGAGATGTGCTCCATGTACGAAGAAACAAAATCTAATAGTAAACAAAAATGGTTGGTCATGTGTGACTGATAATATTGTGAAAACCAAAAGGGGAGTGTGAGGAAGCCAAACACCTATACAGTAGTGCTGTGAACAGTCCCGTATCAAATATACTACTGGATAATACCTATAGCATACCCAGAGTGGTTGGTGGTAAATGCAGTCCCTTAATGATCATCCATTACTTGCAAGTGTAAACAATAAAGTGTGCTGACAATACAGTCTCACCTCTTATTTTGGAGCCCAGAGGATATCCTCCATGGGAAGCCGTCCGTCAACTCTGTTCTGTCGGCACTCTGTGTCAGCTACACTTATTCAAAAAAGCCGCTGTTGTTTTATCTCACCGGATCTTTTCCAGAGGCGCCGTGAATACACACCCACCAGGGGGCGTGTCCAAGTTTCCACAGGACGATCCTCCAACCGGTTCCTTCAAGCGGCGATTGCGGTTAGCGTCATACAGGGTTTTCACCAATCAGAGCTGTTGCTCAGAGCTGCACCTCTTTAGCAGCGACACCAAGGCTCCGTGCAATAGTAACACTTATCCCAGCTCCGAAATCTTCTCAAATTACTCTGGGGATATGCAGGACAGCACTCAGGCAGGAATACTAGCGCTCAAAGGCAAAGGAATCCACCAAACAAAGAGAACAAGAGCGCTAGTATAGTATACAGGGAGTGCAGAATTATTAGGTAAATGAGTATTTTGACCACATCATCCTCTTTATGCATGTTGTCTTACTCCAAGCTGTATAGGCTCGAAAGCCTACTACCAATTAAGCATATTAGGTGATTTGCATCTCTGTAATGAGAAGGGGTGTGGTCTAATGACATTAACACCCTATATCAGGTGTGCATAATTATTAGGCAACTTCCTTTCCTTTGGCAAAATGGGTCAAAAGAAGGACTTGACAGGCTCAGAAAAGTCAAAAATAGTTAGATATCTTGCAGAGGGATGCAGCACTCTTAAAATGGCAAAGCTTCTGAAGCGTGATCATCGAACAATCAAGCGTTTCATTCAAAATAGTCAACAGGGTCGCAAGAAGCGTGTGGAAAAACCAAGGCGCAAAATAACTGCCCATGAACTGAGAAAAGTCAAGCGTGCAGCTGCCAAGATGCCACTTGCCACCAGTTTGGCCATATTTCAGAGCTGCAACATCACTGGAGTGCCCAAAATCACAAGGTGTGCAATACTCAGAGACATGGCCAAGGTAAGAAAGGCTGAAAGACGACCACCACTGAACAAGACACACAAGCTGAAACATCAAGACTGGGCCAAGAAATATCTCAAGACTGATTTTTCTAAGGTTTTATGGACTGATGAAATGAGAGTGAGTCTTGATGGGCCAGATGGATGGGCCCGTGGCTGGATTGGTAAAGGGCAGAGAGCTCCAGTCCGACTCAGACGCCAGCAAGGTGGAGGTGGAGTACTGGTTTGGGCTGGTATCATCAAAGATGAGCTTGTGGGGCCTTTTCGGGTTGAGGATGGAGTCAAGCTCAACTCCCAGTCCTACTGCCAGTTTCTGGAAGACACCTTCTTCAAGCAGTGGTACAGGAAGAAGTCTGCATCCTTCAAGAAAAACATGATTTTCATGCAGAACAATGCTCCATCACACGCGTCCAAGTACTCCACAGCGTGGCTGGCAAGAAAGGGTATAAAAGAAGAAAATCTAATGACATGGCCTCCTTGTTCACCTGATCTGAACCCCATTGAGAACCTGTGGTCCATCATCAAATGTGAGATTTACAAGGAGGGAAAACAGTACACCTCTCTGAACAGTGTCTGGGAGGCTGTGGTTGCTGCTGCACGCAATGTTGATGGTGAACAGATCAAAACACTGACAGAATCCATGGTTGGCAGGCTTTTGAGTGTCCTTGCAAAGAAAGGTGGCTATATTGGTCACTGATTTGTTTTTGTTTTGTTTTTGAATGTCAGAAATGTATATTTGTGAATTTTAAGATGTTATATTGGTTTCACTGGTAAAAATAAATAATTGAAATGGGTATATATTTGTTTTTTGTTAAGTTGCCTAATAATTATGCACAGTAATAGTCACCTGCACACACAGATATCCCCCTAAAATAGCTATAACTAAAAACAAACTAAAAACTACTTCCAAAACTATTCAGCTTTGATATTAATGAGTTTTTTGGGTTCATTGAGAACATGGTTGTTGTTCAATAATAAAATTAATCCTCAAAAATACAACTTGCCTAATAATTCTGCACTCCCTGTATATAAAACATAACTTTTATTGGTTATTTTAAAATCGGACAAACAGTCATTATTCAATGAATAGAGGTGGGGTACCTCTAGCTGGCAGGCTTACGCGTTTTGGCAGAGCCGTAATCATAGCATATATAATATGCTGTGATCAGTCTTAAATTTAAGGGAGAACAAAATTGTTCAAATGAAAAAAAGCCCATTATTTTCTATTTGTGTCTGGTAAGAAAACTAAAAAATAAATTATTAAGAAATCAAAAATAGAAAGTGCCGGTCCGACAATGGAGGAGGCTGCATAGCCACTTTGTTCCCTGCAAACAAGGAGAAAAAGAGGCACTCAACTCACAATATTTGCATGAACACTGCTCTACAATATACCAGCCAGTGACTTAGTTCATAGGCTTCAGGCTAGAATGGATATATTGACCGCAAGTTGGTTGCAATGTGAACGCTGAGGCTTGAAAGAAATGGTTATGGGGAAAGGAAGCGGCATCTTGCTTGATTTCATGGCGCAACACTACTATAAGTATTGAAGCAGTTTGCAATCCAGTGATGCACTTCTCACGGAGCTGAAGTCTACGCAATGACTATGGAAGGCATAACAAAGGATTTCTGGAGGTCTATTGAGAAGCTCCTGATTGACCATTTCTCCAGGTTAGAGAGATGCTTAGAGCCTATTATTCAGAAATAGAGTTTAGAGAAGAGGAATATTACTATATTAGTAGTGCTTATACGTTCCCCAACAAAATTAACTCCTATCTATAGGGAGGAAAATTGTCTTTCCTTCGTCAGAGTAATAAAGGAGTGGGGGGGTGCTCAATATCCTGTGTTAACATAGAAATATGAGAAGAAGAAATGGATATACCTGAGCACTCAAAATAGGCTAATAGGAATTCGTAATGTGAGTAGATGTGTAGGACTGGGTTATATCTACATAAAACATAACTTTTATTAAATTCAATAAAAAACTTTTATATATAGGTGATAAACATTCACTCCGTGTGTTGTGTATTAAAAATAAAATAAAAAAATGAATGCTGCAGTGCCAAATAATGGCCATACAAATTATGTCAAGTGGGTAACTGGTAGTCTCAAATGTTATAGAGTGCTTAGCATTAGCAACAATGGTTAATCCAATACAAGGAGGGAAGATACACTTCCACGAATTATGATGCTAAATACAGAGCTCAGCCATTGTGAGCCTGAATTAGAAACGCAAGTTCTGTATATGGTTACACATTAGGGTTGAACTGTAAGGAAGTCTATCTGAATTAAATGTCAGGACAGGGTCCAACACTAGTTGAGTGTAAACACTATACTGCTATCATGTATATGTTGCTAAAAACAATTATTCCCACAAGACGTGTGTGTGTGGATGGTATATCTGGCAGGGGTGTACCACAATATGCTCACGGATTGCACAAGAAACTAATCTAAAAAGAGGATTGACCTCGCACAAATTATCTAGCTAGTGCAATACTGGAGCGGTACTACACCCTGTCAGAGTCCCATACTACGTGTCTTAATATTTGACAAATATATACTAGTGACCGCAATGAAGTTATACACATATGCCCAGAAAAGGGCTAAATAAATGAAGGAAATATTTCGTTATAAGTATATAATAATGCGGCTAGGCGTATCCCAATTATGCACACACAAACATTATAATACTGTCAGCATTCAAATCGAGCGCCTGATGCGCATTTCGCCACCTCCGTGGCTTTCTCAAAGGCTAACCCGTCCTGCCTCCACTCGAGCGGTTAAATACCGCTCAGAGCCAATCACGGGTGAGTAAACATACACACCCTCTAATGGCTGGCCAATCACATATCATCTACCCGATAGGGTAGAGGTCCGTCACATGACTTCTGATGCAGATGTAAATGGGCGTGATCCATCACGCGAATAGGCACCCGCAATAGCTAATATTATCTTGGGATATAGGTTATTCCCATAGGTTGTATATGTTAATTGTAACATTGCCATAGCAATCGGGCATAGTAACTAGGTTCCAATCACGCAGTTGAGATTTTGTTAATCTGTATTGTGTACAGGAGATAATAGCTCATAAAACAGAGTACCATTACAAGTGTTACGTTGCCTCTATTGCTATGATGATGGCTCATATTCAATTGCAACATATCGGTAAACTGATAGTAGTGTAGCTACAGAATGTAAAATGCTCATTTGTAAAGCTGTATCACATAGACTCAGGGTGTGTGAATCCTATATCGTAGTAGTAGTGATGGTATACATAGGGCCGACATTTCAGCCCACACCACTTCAATTAGAAGATGTTATATAGTGGTTGAATTTATTATGGAGCCTGAGATAGGGAAGTGGACACATATATCCATTGTCCTTTGCAATTATTAGAAGTGTTACGTTTTAACTCAGATCATATGCCTAAAGACTATTGTTGTGTTCATATTTTATTGCTGCAGCAAAAAAGTGGATATCGTACACAACGATCATCAACCTTAATGCTAAAACATAGTACTCTTATGGAAATCGTACTTTACATTCTAAAGGAAGGAGTTATACCCATCTTGTTCATTAATACCTGCTGGGGCTAAAGTATTTAACCAAAATATCCAGCGGCACTCTGCTTGTAGCAGCATATTTTCTACATTCCCTGCTCTGATCCCAGGTTTAATTACTTGTAATACCGATATTTTCAGTTCTGGTTTTGTACTGTGATTTCTTAAGTAGTGTTTAGCTACTGGGGTTAGATTCTTGCCCTTCTCTTGATCTTTAAGGCAGTTTTTAATACTACTGATATGCTCACCCAGTCGTGTACGTAGTTCCCTAGTAGTGATCCCAATATATCTTTTGCCACATTTGCATAGCAGACAGTACACAACATTTTTAGTTTTGCAGTTTGCAAATCCAAGCATCCGTTTTATGCTTCCTGTTCGTGTCTTATATTCTCTTTCATTAGATATGTACTGGCAAAAACTGCAAGTGCCACAAGCATATGTTCCGCATATATATTTATTCGTTTTCCTTTTTGTAAAATGGCTTTTAACCAGCAAGCTACCTATTGTTGGTGCTCTTCTCCAGCTTGTCTTTATTCTATCACCTACATATGGTGATAAGTCTTTGTCAGACTTCAGAATTCCACTATGTTTATTCAAGATATTTGAGATTTTGTCATGGTTGTTATTATAGGTAGTTACAAATCTGACTTCCTTTTCAGCAGTTTTTATCTTCTTTTTAGGAATCAAAAGTGTATCCCTAGGTGTTCTTTTCGCTCTCTGGTAAGCTTTGCGTATTACTTTACGACTGTATCCTCTCTCCTTCAGTCGTTGTTTCAATTCTCTTGCTCTCTCATTAAAGACTTTAAAGTCCGTACAGTTTCTCCTTATTCTGAGGAATTCTCCTGTGGGGATAGCATTTTTGGTTCCTCTGGTATGGCAACTATCGTATTGGAGAATTGAGTTAGTAGCTGTTTCCTTCCTAAACAGATCAGTTTTTATGTAATTGTTCTCATCTCTATAGATATTGATGTCCAGAAATTCCACTTTGTTTCTGTTTATGTGGTATGTTAGTTTCAGATTGATGTCGTTCTGATTAAGTTTGGTAATAAATTCCTTAAACATCTCTTCACTGCCCGTCCATATTATGAAGAGATCATCTATGTATCGACACCACATATTTACATGATCAGTATATTCAGACATACTGTCAGTGAAAACATATACACTCTCCCACCACCCTAAATAGATGTTGGCATAGGTGGGGGCGCAGGATGACCCCATGGCGGTGCCCTGGATTTGCAAATAGAAATTGTCATTAAACACAAAGTAGTTGTGCGTTAGTACAAATTGCAGTAGTTTAATCACAAATTTATTTCTCTCAGACCTGTCGTTGGATTGCATACTTAGGAAAAATTCAACCGCTTTCAATCCGAATTCATGTTTAATAGAAGTATAGAGCGATTCAACATCACAAGTGACCAAGAAAGAATCTTGTTCAAGTATTAGGTCATTTATTTTGCTCAATACATCCATAGTGTCCCTTGTGTAGGATGATAGTGCCCATACTATCTCTCTCAAATACAGATCCAAGAATTTGCTTCCTTGTTCACATAGGCTGTTTATGCTAGACACAATGGGTCTACCTGGTGGTGATTCTTTATTTTTGTGGATTTTTGGTAAGAAGTAGATAGTAGCAATCCTTGGATTCTTGACTTGTAGGAACGAATGTTCCTTAACACTGATTAGATTGTCTGCCTTTGCTTCATTGATCAGTTTAAGATAGTCATTCAAGAACTGAGATGTTGGATTGGAAAAAAGGGGTTTATAGCATTTCCGGTCTTTTAATTGTCTATTGGCTTCATTAATGTATTTGTCTTTCCCCCAGATTACAATATTACCTCCTTTGTCCGACGGTTTGATGATCACATCATCCCATGAACTGATTTCTTTTAAAGCCTCTTCTTCTTTCTTAGTGATGTTTCTTACTTTTATGTCTGGTAATTCTAAGAAGTCATTCATGACCATTCTCAAAAATACCTCAACTTGTGGTACCTTCGAGGTATATACTGATCATGTAAATATGTGGTGTCGATACATAGATGATCTCTTCATAATATGGACGGGCAGTGAAGAGATGTTTAAGGAATTTATTACCAAACTTAATCAGAACGACATCAATCTGAAACTAACATACCACATAAACAGAAACAAAGTGGAATTTCTGGACATCAATATCTATAGAGATGAGAACAATTACATAAAAACTGATCTGTTTAGGAAGGAAACAGCTACTAACTCAATTCTCCAATACGATAGTTGCCATACCAGAGGAACCAAAAATGCTATCCCCACAGGAGAATTCCTCAGAATAAGGAGAAACTGTACGGACTTTAAAGTCTTTAATGAGAGAGCAAGAGAATTGAAACAACGACTGAAGGAGAGAGGATACAGTCGTAAAGTAATACGCAAAGCTTACCAGAGAGCGAAAAGAACACCTAGGGATACACTTTTGATTCCTAAAAAGAAGATAAAAACTGCTGAAAAGGAAGTCAGATTTGTAACTACCTATAATAACAACCATGACAAAATCTCAAATATCTTGAATAAACATAGTGGAATTCTGAAGTCTGACAAAGACTTATCACCATATGTAGGTGATAGAATAAAGACAAGCTGGAGAAGAGCACCAACAATAGGTAGCTTGCTGGTTAAAAGCCATTTTACAAAAAGGAAAACGAATAAATATATATGCGGAACATATGCTTGTGGCACTTGCAGTTTTTGCCAGTACATATCTAATGAAAGAGAATATAAGACACGAACAGGAAGCATAAAACGGATGCTTGGATTTGCAAACTGCAAAACTAAAAATGTTGTGTACTGTCTGCTATGCAAATGTGGCAAAAGATATATTGGGATCACTACTAGGGAACTACGTACACGACTGGGTGAGCATATCAGTAGTATTAAAAACTGCCTTAAAGATCAAGAGAAGGGCAAGAATCTAACCCCAGTAGCTAAACACTACTTAAGAAATCACAGTACAAAACCAGAACTGAAAATATCGGTATTACAAGTAATTAAACCTGGGATCAGAGCAGGGAATGTAGAAAATATGCTGCTACAAGCAGAGTGCCGCTGGATATTTTGGTTAAATACTTTAGCCCCAGCAGGTATTAATGAACAAGATGGGTATAACTCCTTCATTTAGAATGTAAAGTACGATTTCCATAAGAGTACTATGTTTTAGCATTAAGGTTGATGATCGTTGTGTACGATATCCACTTTTTTGCTGCAGCAATAAAATATGAACACAACAATAGTCTTTAGGCATATGATCTGAGTTAAAACGTAACACTTCTAATAATTGCAAAGGACAATGGATATATGTGTCCACTTCCCTATCTCAGGCTCCATAATAAATTCAACCACTATATAACATCTTCTAATTGAAGTGGTGTGGGCTGAAATGTCGGCCCTATGTATACCATCACTACTACTACGATATAGGATTCACACACCCTGAGTCTATGTGATACAGCTTTACAAATGAGCATTTTACATTCTGTAGCTACACTACTATCAGTTTACCGATATGTTGCAATTGAATATGAGCCATCATCATAGCAATAGAGGCAACGTAACACTTGTAATGGTACTCTGTTTTATGAGCTATTATCTCCTGTACACAATACAGATTAACAAAATCTCAACTGCGTGATTGGAACCTAGTTACTATGCCCGATTGCTATGGCAATGTTACGATTAACATATACAACCTATGGGAATAACCTATATCCCAAGATAATATTAGCTATTGCGGGTGCCTATTCGCGTGATGGATCACGCCCATTTACATCTGCATCAGAAGTCATGTGACGGACCTCTACCCTATCGGGTAGATGATATGTGATTGGCCAGCCGTTAGAGGGTGTGTATGTTTACTCACCCGTGATTGGCTCTGAGCGGTATTTAACCGCTCGAGTGGAGGCAGGACGGGTTAGCCTTTGAGAAAGCCACGGAGGTGGCGAAATGCGCATCAGGCGCTCGATTTGAATGCTGACAGTATTATAATGTTTGTGTGTGCATAATTGGGATACGCCTAGCCGCATTATTATATACTTATAACGAAATATTTCCTTCATTTATTTAGCCCTTTTCTGGGCATATGTGTATAACTTCATTGCGGTCACTAGTATATATTTGTCAAATATTAAGACACGTAGTATGGGACTCTGACAGGGTGTAGTACCGCTCCAGTATTGCACTAGCTAGATAATTTGTGCGAGGTCAATCCTCTTTTTAGATTAGTTTCTTGTGCAATCCGTGAGCATATTGTGGTACACCCCTGCCAGATATACCATCCACACACACACGTCTTGTGGGAATAATTGTTTTTAGCAACATATACATGATAGCAGTATAGTGTTTACACTCAACTAGTGTTGGACCCTGTCCTGACATTTAATTCAGATAGACTTCCTTACAGTTCAACCCTAATGTGTAACCATATACAGAACTTGCGATGCTAATTCAGGCTCACAATGGCTGAGCTCTGTATTTAGCATCATAATTCGTGGAAGTGTATCTTCCCTCCTTGTATTGGATTAACCATTGTTGCTAATGCTAAGCACTCTATAACATTTGAGACTACCAGTTACCCACTTGACATAATTTGTATGGCCATTATTTGGCACTGCAGCATTCATTTTTTTATTTTATTTTTAATACACAACACACGGAGTGAATGTTTATCACCTATATATAAAAGTTTTTTATTGAATTTAATAAAAGTTATGTTTTATGTAGATATAACCCAGTCCTACACATCTACTCACATTACGAATTCCTATTAGCCTATTTTGAGTGCTCAGGTATATCCATTTCTTCTTCTCATATTTCTATGTTAACACAGGATATTGAGCACCCCCCCACTCCTTTATTACTCTGACGAAGGAAAGACAATTTTCCTCCCTATAGATAGGAGTTAATTTTGTTGGGGAACGTATAAGCACTACTAATATAGTAATATTCCTCTTCTCTAAACTCTTAAACTGATTATATCTATCCGCTGTTTAGGACAGCATTCTGAGGAACAACTTAGCTAACGCAAATACTTACCTAAGAAGGTAAGTAACTGGCCTAGTCACTAAGATATACAATAAAAATGACGCATAGTCTGTCACAAGACTTTAAAAACAGACAAGATCAGAGACTGAAAGATATAGATAAAACCTTTGCTCTGGCATGTGATACCGAAACTGCCACCAACACAATAATAGAAAATTGGGAAGAGGGTCTAAAATCCTTGAATTACTTGATTAAAAAACACACGCGCTCTTTTTGGAATAAGAGCGCGTATGATAAATACCTGGCCAAACATATCATACCCAGAGGACTTAGAGTACGCCTTTTTCCTACCTTCTCCTTTCACATCGATAGTTACAAGGACAGATGGGAGCAGGCACTGATTAACTGCTCTGAAATTTTGGTTGCGATTTTATCTGACTATGAAACTGAAGTCATGTCAGAATTGGACAAAGAAATCAATGAATACAATGTGAAATTACAAAAATTTGAAACACTGGATAAATTTAAACAATCATACAAAGAGATGAGAGAGGAGCTAGACAAGAGAGAAAAAGAGATAATACAGACTAAGTGCTCTAAGATGAAGAGAGATATGATAGACTTTGAGAAAGGAAGGATATTCACATGGGATGATAAGCAACCGAGACGGAGACCACCCAATAGCCTGCCCCCACCCAAGACGACACACCAATCAGATTGTGAGTCGTCGGCAGTGGAGGACAGTGATTCTGAAAGTAACACCAATAGACCAGGTACGAGTAGTTTTTTAGGAAGGGATATGACACATTTAGACAAAGATACGAGAGACCCACCAGAAGGGGCAAAAAAAGAAAACAGGACCCTACGAGATCGGGCACGGTGGGGGTACAGATCAGACAACGGGTACAGGAGAAGAGAGGATTGGGGGAAGCGCCCGAGGTGGTGAATGGGGATGATAATAAACTACAAGTTATCAACCTAACACAAAGAACAATTACAGAAATACAAACCCTTGTTCTGTCTAGAGGTCTATCCTTTTCTCCATCCCCCCCCTTGGACAAATTTGATTTAATTAAGGATCTACACCTTTACTGTAGAAAATTAGTACTAAAGAAAATGTACAGTACTCATGAGGACAATTTGACTTCAGATCTCCAAACACTAGATACTCTGATTGAATTACTAAATGAGAATGAAGGAACTGAAACAAACAGAAATGATAAGTTTCTTGACAAACAAATTAGACTTAAATCCCAATATATGCCACCAACCTCGAAGGTACCACAAGTTGAGGTATTTTTGAGAATGGTCATGAATGACTTCTTAGAATTACCAGACATAAAAGTAAGAAACATCACTAAGAAAGAAGAAGAGGCTTTAAAAGAAATCAGTTCATGGGATGATGTGATCATCAAACCGTCGGACAAAGGAGGTAATATTGTAATCTGGGGGAAAGACAAATACATTAATGAAGCCAATAGACAATTAAAAGACCGGAAATGCTATAAACCCCTTTTTTCCAATCCAACATCTCAGTTCTTGAATGACTATCTTAAACTGATCAATGAAGCAAAGGCAGACAATCTAATCAGTGTTAAGGAACATTCGTTCCTACAAGTCAAGAATCCAAGGATTGCTACTATCTACTTCTTACCAAAAATCCACAAAAATAAAGAATCACCACCAGGTAGACCCATTGTGTCTAGCATAAACAGCCTATGTGAACAAGGAAGCAAATTCTTGGATCTGTATTTGAGAGAGATAGTATGGGCACTACCATCCTACACAAGGGACACTATGGATGTATTGAGCAAAATAAATGACCTAATACTTGAACAAGATTCTTTCTTGGTCACTTGTGATGTTGAATCGCTCTATACTTCTATTAAACATGAATTCGGATTGAAAGCGGTTGAATTTTTCCTAAGTATGCAATCCAACGACAGGTCTGAGAGAAATAAATTTGTGATTAAACTACTGCAATTTGTACTAACGCACAACTACTTTGTGTTTAATGACAATTTCTATTTGCAAATCCAGGGCACCGCCATGGGGTCATCCTGCGCCCCCACCTATGCCAACATCTATTTAGGGTGGTGGGAGAGTGTATATGTTTTCACTGACAGTATGTCTGAATATACTGATCATGTAAATATGTGGTGTCGATACATAGATGATCTCTTCATAATATGGACGGGCAGTGAAGAGATGTTTAAGGAATTTATTACCAAACTTAATCAGAACGACATCAATCTGAAACTAACATACCACATAAACAGAAACAAAGTGGAATTTCTGGACATCAATATCTATAGAGATGAGAACAATTACATAAAAACTGATCTGTTTAGGAAGGAAACAGCTACTAACTCAATTCTCCAATACGATAGTTGCCATACCAGAGGAACCAAAAATGCTATCCCCACAGGAGAATTCCTCAGAATAAGGAGAAACTGTACGGACTTTAAAGTCTTTAATGAGAGAGCAAGAGAATTGAAACAACGTCTGAAGGAGAGAGGATACAGTCGTAAAGTAATACGCAAAGCTTACCAGAGAGCGAAAAGAACACCTAGGGATACACTTTTGATTCCTAAAAAGAAGATAAAAACTGCTGAAAAGGAAGTCAGATTTGTAACTACCTATAAAAACAACCATGACAAAATCTCAAATATCTTGAATAAACATAGTGGAATTCTGAAGTCTGACAAAGACTTATCACCATATGTAGGTGATAGAATAAAGACAAGCTGGAGAAGAGCACCAACAATAGGTAGCTTGCTGGTTAAAAGCCATTTTACAAAAAGGAAAACGAATAAATATATATGCGGAACATATGCTTGTGGCACTTGCAGTTTTTGCCAGTACATATCTAATGAAAGAGAATATAAGACACGAACAGGAAGCATAAAACGGATGCTTGGATTTGCAAACTGCAAAACTAAAAATGTTGTGTACTGTCTGCTATGCAAATGTGGCAAAAGATATATTGGGATCACTACTAGGGAACTACGTACACGACTGGGTGAGCATATCAGTAGTATTAAAAACTGCCTTAAAGATCAAGAGAAGGGCAAGAATCTAACCCCAGTAGCTAAACACTACTTAAGAAATCACAGTACAAAACCAGAACTGAAAATATCGGTATTACAAGTAATTAAACCTGGGATCAGAGCAGGGAATGTAGAAAATATGCTGCTACAAGCAGAGTGCCGCTGGATATTTTGGTTAAATACTTTAGCCCCAGCAGGTATTAATGAACAAGATGGGTATAACTCCTTCCTTTAGAATGTAAAGTACGATTTCCATAAGAGTACTATGTTTTAGCATTAAGGTTGATGATCGTTGTGTACGATATCCACTTTTTTGCTGCAGCAATAAAATATGAACACAACAATAGTCTTTAGGCATATGATCTGAGTTAAAACGTAACACTTCTAATAATTGCAAAGGACAATGGATATATGTGTCCACTTCCCTATCTCAGGCTCCATAATAAATTCAACCACTATATAACATCTTCTAATTGAAGTGGTGTGGGCTGAAATGTCGGCCCTATGTATACCATCACTACTACTACGATATAGGATTCACACACCCTGAGTCTATGTGATACAGCTTTACAAATGAGCATTTTACATTCTGTAGCTACACTACTATCAGTTTACCGATATGTTGCAATTGAATATGAGCCATCATCATAGCAATAGAGGCAACGTAACACTTGTAATGGTACTCTGTTTTATGAGCTATTATCTCCTGTACACAATACAGATTAACAAAATCTCAACTGCGTGATTGGAACCTAGTTACTATGCCCGATTGCTATGGCAATGTTACAATTAACATATACAACCTATGGGAATAACCTATATCCCAAGATAATATTAGCTATTGCGGGTGCCTATTCGCGTGATGGATCACGCCCATTTACATCTGCATCAGAAGTCATGTGACGGACCTCTACCCTATCGGGTAGATGATATGTGATTGGCCAGCCATTAGAGGGTGTGTATGTTTACTCACCCGTGATTGGCTCTGAGCGGTATTTAACCGCTCGAGTGGAGGCAGGACGGGTTAGCCTTTGAGAAAGCCACGGAGGTGGCGAAATGCGCATCAGGCACTCGATTTGAATGCTGACAGTATTATAATGTTTGTGTGTGCATAATTGGGATACGCCTAGCCGCATTATTATATACTTATAACGAAATATTTCCTTCATTTATTTAGCCCTTTTCTGGGCATATGTGTATAACTTCATTGCGGTCACTAGTATATATTTGTCAAATATTAAGACACGTAGTATGGGACTCTGACAGGGTGTAGTACCGCTCCAGTATTGCACTAGCTAGATAATTTGTGCGAGGTCAATCCTCTTTTTAGATTAGTTTCTTGTGCAATCCGTGAGCATATTGTGGTACACCCCTGCCAGATATACCATCCACACACACACGTCTTGTGGGAATAATTGTTTTTAGCAACATATACATGATAGCAGTATAGTGTTTACACTCAACTAGTGTTGGACCCTGTCCTGACATTTAATTCAGATAGACTTCCTTACAGTTCAACCCTAATGTGTAACCATATACAGAACTTGCAATGCTAATTCAGGCTCACAATGGCTGAGCTCTGTATTTAGCATCATAATTCGTGGAAGTGTATCTTCCCTCCTTGTATTGGATTAACCATTGTTGCTAATGCTAAGCACTCTATAACATTTGAGACTACCAGTTACCCACTTGACATAATTTGTATGGCCATTATTTGGCACTGCAGCATTCATTTTTTTATTTTATTTTTAATACACAACACACGGAGTGAATGTTTATCACCTATATATAAAAGTTTTTTATTGAATTTAATAAAAGTTATGTTTTATGTAGATATAACCCAGTCCTACACATCTACTCACATTACGAATTCCTATTAGCCTATTTTGAGTGCTCAGGTATATCCATTTCTTCTTCTCATATTTCTATATTATTCAGAAATGCAGGGAACGCAATAAATTACGGCTCCTTGGAGGAAGCCTGCCACTTAACAGTGGTCACTCCGATACACATAGTAAGCCTAGCGGAGCAGCTGAACGAGCTAGATAAAGCACACACCGAGCAAGCCCGAAGCGTGACGATCACTCTCCCGTCCAGAGTAACTGGAGCTCCAACAACAAGGGGGCCCGCTAAGCCAGTGGCCCATAACAAGGATATGAAGTGACTGCACCATTTGAAAGCCAAGCAGCCTGCAAAGAAAAAGGGACATCAGAGATTACGTACCTCTCTAGTGCAATGGATCTGGTGTCCATCACGCCTGCTATACATCGCACACCATGATGCAAAGGTTGGTAACAAATCTGCGCTTAAAGAGGAAGGTCTGCTCTATATACTCAACGTGGAAATTGCGAAAACAGGAGTTGGTTAAAACATGTGAGGCTAACCTGTGCTATACCATGAAGCTTCTGCTCTTATTACTCACCGAGTTTAATGATAATCCTTTTGGGTTTCCCATGTTTCCTTTTTAAGACTGCTATACAAATTGACTCAATATATGGACATCCAGCAAACATACTAATTGCCAGTTTTCTCTTGTAATAAGGTGCATTTCATTTTACGTTTACTGTAATTATATATGCTTTTTTTATGGGCTCTTTGTGGTCCCACTCCTTCATGTTATCTTGAAGCACTAAATTGACTGATACAGATTATAAATTTAGTTTATATAGCTTAGTAAGTGCTATTCCATGTCGCAGCTTTGCAGCAATTACACTCTGATTTATGTCCACGTTATATGGATCTCTTCCTTGTACAGTAAGCTTATAGAACAGATATGTGTTCTAATATATGCATTTACTGTTGTGCAGCAGGAGAAAATCTAATATAGAATGTTGATATGCTACTTACCATTGTCCCAGATTCATGAGTACCCATAGGGCCGAGTGATATACTAGACTTCAGATATAACTATGCCTACGAAAACTGCAGGCTTTTCATTGCATTGTGATTAACAATAAAAACTCTTATCCTGCAATTACAGAAGCGAGCTTACGGCTAGATTTGGAGTTTGGTGGTAGATGGGGTGCGTTAGCTACGCGTGGTTTATGTCTAACGCACAGCGTTTTTTAACGCGGGTATTTAGAGTTGAAAAAAAACCTTCTAACGATACTCCTAACGCGTGTATTTCACACGCGGAATCCTGCCCGCGTTAGACAGTCTCCCATAGAGATCAATGGAAAAGCAAACAAACTTTTTTCACCTAACACTCGATCTCGCGAGAAATACGCACAGCTCGGTCATATGACGCATACCACATAATGCACAACAATAACACGCCGCAAATGTCACAACAACAATCACTAAACAAAGCACATAAGCATTACACATTCAGAAGCGGGGGGAAATTTAATTAAATAAAATACAGGGAATGCGCATATTATTTAAGATGCGGAAATACGGAAAATAACAACAAGGAAAAAAAAAATCACAACCATACACTAGCAAAATACTCGCATTCAATATTACTATATATTAGGACAAACATACATATACAACACTTCACTAATACCACACCATCGCAAATTCACATTTAAACATAATACTATTGGACAATGTTATAGAAAACAAGCACTATGACATCATCGCATTCTACACATTCCACAAATACTAACTCGAAATGAGCATGCGCAAATTCACACACCTAATACACATTGCACAAGTAATAATTAATAATAAAGCACACCTGAACACAATTTACAACGCAAACCGGTACATCATTAAACATTTACACAGGGTATATAAGCACCACACAAGCATGGCTTCTTTCACTGTGTTGCTGGTGGGTTTTAGGAGATTGGAGCTTAGAGATTTTGTGCATTATTGTGAGTCAGTTAGTGTTATCGTGAGTGAGTTAGTGGTAGTTTGAGTTAGAGAGTTAGTGGTAGTGTGAGTTAGAGAGTTAGTGGTAGTGTGAGTTAGAGAGTTAGTGGTAGTGTGAGTTAGAGAGTTAGTGGTAGTGTGAGTTAGTGAGCGAGAGTTGGTTTGGGTGAGTGTGCGAGTGCTTTTTCTGTACACTTAACACATTTACACGCAAACACATTCAATACATACATACACTTATCAATAACACTACATACACTCCATACCCCATACCCTCTCATACTACACTCCATACCACATTCCTTTTAGTCCCATTACCTTTCATCCCATTTACTCTTATCCCATACCCCATCCCCATCCCATCCTCATCCCCTAATTACATTTAGTTTACATATGCTCCTTTTAGTCTTCTTCTTCATTTTGTTCATTTAAATACTCCTTACCCTCTTTTATTTATATCCCTTTCACACTTTCTGCACTTTTTTTGGTCTTTTTAGTTCTTTGTTTTGACCCCCTTTCATTTGATCACACTCACTTTTTGTTTGCTTATTTGGGGTTTAGTTTAGGGAAGAGATGGAGGGCAGGCAGGGGAGAGGTAGAGCGGGGAGGAGAGGGAGGGGGAGAGGAACAGGGCAGGAAGGGGGGCAGGAAGGGGGGCAGGAAGCGGGGGTGGAAGCGGTGGGTGGACCCAGCCACTTGGTTCAAGATGAACAAGTGGCTGGGCCCAGTGGCGGACAGAGTAGGGCTTCACAGTCCGGGAAACAGAGGGCATCGTCACAGGGGAAGGCCAAGGCGACTAGGAAGGCGAGGTTTTCTATGGAGGAGAAGGAGGCCCTCGTAGAAGCCTATATAGCCAGGTATAGGAGGCTGCAGCATCAGAAGACCACCCCGACTGAGAAGAGGAAGCTCTGGCAGGAGATAAGGAATGCAGTCAATGCAGTGGGTGGCTGGAACAGAGATATGAACTCTATTAAACATCGCTACCAGTACTGCAAGATGGATCTTAAGAAAAAGTTAAGCCGGGAGGCCCAACATGCCACAGGAACCGGTGGCGGCCCTGCACTGGAAATCGATTACTACTGATGGGAGGAAATGTTGCGTCCCAGCATCTCCGAGGTGGATATAGTCGGTATCGGAGGAATTGATACCGGGAACCTGCCATTCTCATCTGACGGTAAGCTCATTTAAGAATAAATTAACATACAAATGTATTTCAAGGGACACTATACGCAAACCTTTCCTTTCATGATTAAGGTAGAGAATACAATTTTAAACAACATTCCAATTTACTTATATTACCTAATTTGATTCATTCTTTAGATATACTTTAATGAAGAAATAGCCATGCACACGGTGAACCAATCACAGGAGGCAGCTATATGCAGCTACCAATCAGCAGCTTCTAAGCATATCTAGATATGCTTTTCAGCAAAGAATATACAGAGAATGAAGCAAATTAGATAAGAAAAGTAAATTAGAAAGTTGATTATAATTGTATGCTTCTAAATCATGAAAGATAAAACATTGGGTTTCATGTCCCTTTAAGGATCAGATTAATGCTATTACGTTGTTTACAGGCATTCACAATTACTTTGCGGTTACATTAGTATCTAGGCTATAGGTTAGGTGTGCATTTAAACAGACTGAAAATAAAACGCTAAAACATTCAGATTGACCCGAGATATCACAAACACGGTTTAGAAAATGCGGAAATCGTATTGATTGTTAGATTTCAAAGTGGATTAATGAGGCTGCATTTGTAATTGTATCGTAAGCTAAGTAATTTAAAGCTTTATTTGGAAATATGCTAATATATACATTTATTTCTTTTTCAAATATACAGAGTCTGGGGAAGAGGCAGCACAGCAACTACCGGCTCCTCCTTTTCCCCGGGATGAGAGTGGTGGGGATGAATCTCCACCTCGGAGGGAAGAGGCCCCCCTTGATGAAGAGGGCCCCCTTGACGAAGAGGCCCCGGAAGCAGAGGAAGAGGCCGCGGAAGCAGAGGCCCCTCAAGGAGCAGCAGACCGCCGTGCACCAGCAGGCCGTCGTGCACCAGCAGGCCGCCGTGCACGGACACCCCGCCGTGCACAACAAGAGGAAATAGCGGAGGTGCGGGTTCTACTAGACTACATTGACCAGATGCGTAACTCCCGGATCCAAAATATAGAAGGCAGAAATAGAATTATTGAAGGCCAAAACAAAATCATTGAAGGTCAAACCCAAATCATACACCTCCTTACTCGAATAGAAGAAGGCCAAAACAGAACCTTTCGACTCCAACAAGAGATGTTTCATTTCTTCCGGGAGGCGCATGCTGGTCTGCCTCCTGCTGGTCTGCCTCCTGCTCCTGGGCCGCCATCTGCTGGTCTGCCTCCTGCTCCTGGGCCGCCATCTGCTGGGCCTCCTGCTCCTGGGCCGCCATCTGCTGGGCCTCCTGCTCCTGGGCCACCGTCTGCTGGGCCTCCTGCTCCTGGGCCGCCATCTGCTGGGCCTCCTGCTCCTGGGCCGCCATCTCCTGGGCCTCCTGCTCCTGGGCCGCCATCTGCTGGGCCTCCTGCTGCTGGGCCTCCTGCTGCTGGGCCTCCTGCCGGGCCATCTTCTCCTGCTGGGCCATCTTCTCCTGCCGGGCCATCTCCTCCTGCCGGGCCATCTCCTCCTGCCGGGCCATCTCCTCGGCCATCTCCTCCTCCTCACCTTGGTCGTCCCAGTACTCTTCCTTCCACTCTTCCCACAACATCTCCAATGAGAACTCGTCGGAGTCGGCAGTTGACCCTCCCAGAGCCTCAGCCCCGTGGGAAGAGGGGAAGGAAGAGCAAGTAAGTATTTGTTTTCATGTTTAACTATTTTTTATTTAATGTGTAATGGATAGGTATGTGATGATGTGGTTTTCATACACTTGTGGACCACACTCTGTATATAATCTACTTCTATGGGACCGGGTCCATGGAGGCAGATTGTTTGCAGAGTGTGGGTTATAAGTGTGTGAAACCCACATCACATACCTATCCTTGTTCATGATATTGATTGGTTTCTGTGATGTGATGTCCAAACTGTTTCCCGAATCGCAAACAAAATTACCATTACAATTATCCATGATGGCATATTACTGTTTGAATTCCAATAACACAGATTAAAGGGACAGTCAGAACATTATTGATTACAAAGAAAACACTGTATTACGCATTATCAAGTTTGAAACAACAAAACATGGAGAAATACGTGTGACTTATGTGCTTACCCTTGTATCTATGCCTATGAAAAATGACCACTTATTTGTTGTTCTGACATAACAACATTTTAGACAATCAATGATCAATACATGGTAAATATACTGTATGAGCTCAAGGTTTTATATATACAAATGCTATTCAAATGCCCTCTAGTGGTCAAATTGCATTCTGATTACATGCACTCTTCAAGCTCTAAGGCCTAGATTTAGAGTTCGGCGGTAAAAGGGCTGTTAACGCTCCGCGGGTTTTTTTCTGGCCGCACCATAAATTTAACTCTGGTATCGAGAGTTCAAACAAATGCTGCGTTAGGCTCCAAAAAAGGAGCGTAGAGCATTTTTACCGCAAATGCAACTCTCGATACCAGAGCTGCTTACGGACGCGGCCGGCATCAAAAACGTGCTCGTGCACGATTCTCCCATGGAAACAATGGGGCTGTTTGAGCTGAAAAAAAACCTAACACCTGCAAAAAAGCAGCGTTCAGCTCCTAACGCAGCCCCATTGTTTCCTATGGGGAAACACTTCCTACGTCTGCACCTAACACTCTAACATGTACCCCGAGTCTAAACACCCCTAACCTTACACTTATTAACCCCTAATCTGCTGCCCACGCTATCGCTGACCCCTGCATTACACTTTTAACCCCTAATCTGCCGCTCCGTAAAACGCCGCCACCTACGTTATCCCTATGTACCCCTAATCTGCTGCCCTAACATCGCCGACCCCTATGTTATATTTATTAACCCCTAATCTGCCCCCCACAACGTCGCCGACACCTACCTACACTTATTAACCCCTAATCCGCCTCACTAACCCTATCATAAATAGTATTAACCCCTAATCTGCCCTCCCTAACATCGCCGACACCTACCTTCAATTATTAACCCCTAAACTTCCGATCGGAGCTCACCGCTATTCTAATAAATGGATTAACCCCTAAAGCTAAGTCTAACCCTAACACTAACACCCCCCTAAGTTAAATATAATTTTTATCTAACGAAATAAATTAACTCTTATTAAATAACTTATTCCTATTTAAAGCTAAATACTTACCTGTAAAATAAATCCTAATATAGCTACAATATAAATTATAATTATATTATAGCTATTTTAGGATTAATATTTATTTTACAGGCAACTTTGTAATTATTTTAACCAGGTACAATAGCTATTAAATAGTTAAGAACTATTTAATAGTTACCTAGTTAAAATAATAACAAATTTACCTGTAAAATAAATCCTAACCTAAGTTATAATTAAACCTAACACTACCCTATCAATAAAATAATTAAATAAACTACCTACAATTACCTACAATTAACCTAACACTACACTATCAATAAATTAATTAAACATAATTGCTACAAATAAATACAATTAAATAAACTAGCTAAAGTACAAAAAATAAAAAAGAACTAAGTTACAGAAAATAAAAAAATATTTACAAACATAAGAAAAATATTACAACAATTTTAAACTAATTACACCTACTCTAAGCCCCCTAATAAAATAACAAAGCCCCCCAAAATAAAAAATTCCCTACCCTATTCTAAATTAAAAAAGTTACAAGCTCTTTTACCTTACCAGCCCTGAACAGGGCCCTTTGCGGGGCATGCCCCAAGAATTTCAGCTCTTTTGCCTGTAAAAGAATAAATACAATACCCCCCCCCCCAACATTACCACCCACCACCCACATACCCCTAATCTAACCCAAACCCCCCTTAAATAAACCTAACACTAAGCCCCTGAAGATCTTCCTACCTTGTCTTCACCATCCAGGTATCACCGATCCGTCCTGGCTCCAAGATCTTCATCCAACCCAAGCGGGGGTTGGCGATCCATAATCCGGTGCTCCAAAGTCTTCCTCCTATCCGGCAAGAAGAGGACATCCGGACCGGCAAACATCTTCTCCAAGCGGCATCTTCGATCTTCTTCCATCCGGTGCAGAGCGGGTCCATCTTGAAGCAGGCGACGCGGATCCATCCTCTTCTTCCGATGTCTCCCGACTAATGACGGTTCCTTTAAGGGACGTCATCCAAGATGGCGTCCCTCAAATTCCGATTGGCTGATAGGATTCTATCAGCCAATCGGAATTAAGGTAGGAATTTTCTGATTGGCTGATGGAATCAGCCAATCAGAATCAAGTTCAATCCGATTGGCCGATCCCATCAGCCAATCAGATTGAGCTTGCATTCTATTGGCTGATCGGAACAGCCAATAGAATGCAAGCTCAATCTGATTGGCTGATTGGATCAGCCAATCGGATTGAACTTGATTCTGATTGGCTGATTCCATCAGCCAATCAGAAAATTCCTACCTTAATTCCGATTGGCTGATAGAATCCTATCAGCCAATCGGAATTCGAGGGACGCCATCTATTATATAGCTATAATATAATTATAATTTATATTGTAGCTATATTAGGATTTATTTTACAGGTAAGTATTTAGCTTTAAATAGGAATAAGTTATTTAATAAGAGTTAATTTATTTCGTTAGATAAAAATTATATTTAACTTAGGGGGGTGTTAGTGTTAGGGTTAGACTTAGCTTTAGAGGTTAATCCATTTATTAGAATAGCGGTGAGCTCCGATCGGAAGTTTAGGGGTTAATAATTGAAGGTAGGTGTCGGCGATGTTAGGGAGGGCAGATTAGGGGTTAATACTATTTATGATAGGGTTAGTGAGGCGGATTAGGGGTTAATAACTTTATTATAGTAGCGCTCAGGTCCGCTCGGCAGATTAGGGGTTAATAAGTGTAGGCAGGTGTCGGCGACGTTGAGGGGGGCAGATTAGGGGTTAATAAATATAATATAGGGGTCGGCGGTGTTAGGGGCAGCAGATTAGGGGTACATAGGGATAACGTAGGTGGCGGCGATTTGCGGTCGGAAGATTAGGGGTTAATTATTGTAAGTAGCTGGCGGCGACGTTGTGGGGGGCAGGTTAGGGGTGAATAAATATAATACAGGGGTCGGCGGGGTTAGGGGCAGCAGATTAGGGGTACATAAATATAACGTAGGTGGCGGTCGGCAGATTAGGGGTTAAAAATTTTAATCGAGTGGCGGCGGTGTGGGGGGACCTCGGTTTAGGGGTACATAGGTAGTTTATGGGTGTTAGTGTACTTTAGGGTACAGTAGTTAAGAGCTTTATAAACCGGCGTTAGCCAGAAAGCTCTTAACTCCTGCTATTTTCAGGCGGCTGGAATCTTGTCGTTAGAGCTCTAACGCTCACTGCAGAAACGACTCTAAATACCGGCGTTAGAAAGATCCCATTGAAAAGATAGGCTACGCAAATGGCGTAGGGGGATCTGCGGTATGGAAAAGTCGCGGCTGAAAAGTGAGCGTTAGACCCTTTAATCACTGACTCCAAATACCAGCGGGCGCCCAAAACCAGCGTTAGGAGCCTCTAACGCTGGTTTTGACGGCTACCGCCGAACTCTAAATCTAGGCCTAAGAAATGAGCACACGAACCTCATAGGTTTAGCTAGCAAATTAAAATAAACACAGACAAATGATTAATTGGGGAGAAACCTTTGATATCATTGAGATTACAAAATTGACTTTTTTAATAATGCAAAACATTATTTGTTTTCTAAACTGTCCCTTTAACAAAATTACATATGCTAACATATAATATTTGGTGATTGTTGGTATATCTACATGTACTTGTTCAAACAAGAAATATTGAAAAAAGATTTATATTGACGTGTTAAATAAAGTCTATTTTCTTAAAGAGACATTATTGTGTTTATTTTTTTTTATAAAGACATTTGTTTTAACAATGAATATGGTTTAAAGTCCTTTTAGGAGTGAAAAAAAAATATGCTAACAATAATATATTTGGAGATTAACCAATGTGGAACTCATACATGATACAAAATCAACATTTGCATTAAAGGGACAGTATACTATCTTTTAACAGAACTGCATGTAATACAGTAGACACTACTAGAAACAACAAGATTAACATATACTGATATCAAAATCAATATTAAAAAGCTTTAAACACTTTCAAATAAAATCGGGTTATCTCTATTGAAAAGATAGATGAACCCCCATTACAACCGTAAAACAAGACAATACCCCATCATTAACATATGAAAAGACCCTTTACGCAAACAGGAGAAAGCTGGAGATGGTACTCACATGAAACTTTGTGGCTTGGCGAGGAGTCTGAAAATTACTTCAATTTTATTTGAACAGAAGCAAAAGTAGACATGTATTTGGTAAACAATGGACTATATAACTAGAGACCAAATAAAAAATTTTTGTTTTTAATGTGAGTGTCTAATGAACCTTTAATAAAATATACGATGAAATTACATTTAGAAGAAGTCGGCATCATTCAGGGAGTGCAGAATTATTAGGCAAATGAGTATTTTGACCACATCATCCTCTTTATGCATGTTGTCTTACTCCAAGCTGTATAGGCTCGAAAGCCTACTACTAATTAAGCATATTAGGTGATGTGCATCTCTGTAATGAGAAGGGGTGTGGGCTAATGACATCAACACCCTATATCAGGTGTGCATAATTATTAGGCAACTTCCTTTCCTTTGGCAAAATGGGTCAAAAGAAGGACTTGACAGGCTCAGAAAAGTCAAAATAGTGATATATCTTGCAGAGGGATGCAGCACTCTTAAAATTGCAAAGCTTCTGAAGCGTGATCATCGAACAATCAAAGTTTCATTCAAAATAGTCAACAGGGTCGCAAGAAGCATGTGGAAAAACCAAGGCACAAAATAACTGCCCATGAACTGAGAAAAGTCAAGCGTGCAGCTGCCAAGATGCCACTTGCCACAAGTTTGGCCATATTTCAGAGTTGCAACATCACTGGAGTGCCCAAAAGCCCAAGGTGTGCAATACTCAGAGACATGGCCAAGGTAAGAAAGGCTGAAAGACGACCACCACTGAACAAGACACACAAGCTGAAACGTCAAGACTGGGCCAAGAAATATCTCAAGACTGAGGTTTTATGGACTGATGAAATGAGAGTGAGTCTTGATGGGCCAGATGGATGGGCCCGTGGCTGGATTGGTAAAGGGCAAAGAGCTCCAGTCCGACTCAGACGCCAGCAAGGTGGAGGTGGAGTACTGGTTTGGGCTGGTATCATCAAAGATGAGCTTGTGGGGCCTTTTCGGGTTGAGGATGGAGTCAAGCTCAACTCCCAGTCCTACTGCCAGTTTCTGGAAGACACCTTCTTCAAGCAGTGGTACAACTACTGGGTCTGAGCTGTCGGTAGAGATTTGTGCGTTGGGTGATTTTTGAGTGTCGGTAACTAAACTCTAAATACCGGAGGGCGGTAAAAACAAGCGTTAGGAGCCTCTAACGCTGGTTTTGACGGCTACCGCCAAACTCTAAATTTATACCTTAGAGCTTTAGGATCTCAATTACTACCACTTTAAATAATAACATAAGTCTTTCTATGATTAGGAGCCTATATATTCAGACCTATTGAGTCTCAAATCTCAAAATTTTCACTATAGCCAATCCCCTTATGTTTTCCCTCTAGTAATCTATAAGCTTATGAGTGTGGCGTGTTTTATTTTTGAATAGTGATATAACAAGCCAACTTGTCTTCCTACCACATTTAAATAACCCCTCCCCTCCATATAATGTGCCTCCTAGCTGTGGAGGACTACCTATGCGGTTTATCTTTTCTATACCGTAACCGTAGTAACAGTAACTTTTATCCTAAATGTCCAGAATTAGGTGGCTTAGAGTCCCTCTAACCTAACATTTTATCAACCTTTATATATTATAAGCCACATACTGTGGTTTGTCTACTGTATTATTCTGGGCTTTAGCACAATATTACCTATACTCATTAACAACCTTATGGGTGATTCATATGACTTTTTTATCCTTAATTTAACAGGTTGTTTATGTTCAGTTTACATTGGTTGTTTACTTTCGGCTAGATTTAGAGTTTTGTCGGTAGCGACCTGCGTAGCTAACGCTGGCTTTTTTTCTCCCGCACCTTTTAAATACCGCTGGTATTTAGAGTTCACAGAAGGGCTGCATTAGGCTCCAAAAAGGGAGCGTACAGCATATTTATCGCCACTGCAACTCTCAATACCAGCGGTGCTTACGGAGGCGGTCATCTTAAAAAACGTGCTCGTGCACGATTCCCCCATAGAAAACAATGGGGCAGTTTGAGCTGAAAAAAAACCTAACACCTGCAAAAAAGCAGCGGTCAGCTCTTAACGCAGCCCCATTGTTTCCTAAACACCCCTAACCTTACACTTATTAACACCTAATCTGCCGCCCCCGCTATCGCTGACCCCTGCATATTTTTTTTAACCCCTAATCTGCCGCTCCATACACCGCCGCAACCTACATTTTACCTATGTACCCCTAATCTGCTGCCCCTAACACCGCCAACCCCTATATTATATTTATTAACCCCTAATCTGCCCCCCACAACGTCGCCGTCAGCTACCTACAATAATTAACCCCTAATCTGCCGACCGGACCTCACCGCTACTCTAATAAATGTATTAACCCCTAAAGCTAAGTCTAACCCTAACACTAACACCCCCCTAAGTTAAATATAATTTAAATCTAACTAAATAAATTAACTCTTATTAAATAACTTATTCCTATTTAAAGCTAAATACTTACCTGTAAAATAAACCCTACTATAGCTACAATATAAATTATAATTATATTGTAGCTATTTTAGGATTAATATTTATTTTACAGGTAACTTTGAATTTATTTTAACCAGGTACAATAGCTATTAAATAGTTAATAACTATTTAATAGCTACCTAGTTAAAATAATTACAAAATTACCTGTAAAATAAATCCTAACCTAAGTTATAATTAAACCTAACACTACACTATCAATAAATTAATTAAATAAAATACATACAATTAAATCTAACACTACACTTTCAATAAATTAATTACATGAAATACCTACAAATAAATACAATGAAATAAACTAACTAAAGTACAAAAAATAAAAAAAGCTAAGTTACAAAAAAATAAAAAAATTAATTACAAACATAATAAAAATATTACAACAATTTTAAGCTAATTACACCTACTCTAAGCCCCCTAATAAAATAACAAAGCCCCCCAAAATAAAAAAAATGCCCTAAACTATTCTAAAATTAAAATAGAAAAGCTCTTTTACCTTACCAGCCCTTAAAAGGGCTTTTTGCGGGGCATGCCCCAAAGAATTCAGCTCTTTTGCCTGTAAAAAAAAACATACAATAACCCCCAAACATTAAAACCCACCACCAACCTACCCCTAATCTAACCCAAACCCCCCTTAAATAAACCTAACACTAATCCCCTGAAGATCTTCCTACCTTGTCTTCACCACGCCAGGTATCACCGGTCATTCCAGGCTCCGAAGTTTTCATCCAAGCCCAAGCGGGGGCTGGCGATCCATCATCCAGCTGAAGTCTTCTATCAAGCGGCAAGAAGAAGTCCAGAAGAGGCTCCAAAGTCCTCATCCTATCCGGGCAGAAGAGGAGATCCGGACCGGCAACCATCTTCATCCAAGCGGCATCTTCTATCTTCATCCGATGACGAGCGGCTCCATCTTGAAGACCTCCAGCGCGGATCCATCCTCTTCTTCCGACTGAAGTCCGATTGAAGGTTCCTTTAAATTACATCATCCAAGATGGCGTCCCTCGAATTCCGATTGGCTGATAGGATTCTATCAGCCAATCGGAATTAAGGTAGGAAAAATCTGATTGGCTGATGGAATCAGCCAATCAGATTCAAGTTCAATCCGATTGGCTGATCCAATCAGCCAATCACATTGAGCTCGCATTCTATTGGCTGATCGGAACAGCCAATAGAATGCAAGCTCAATCTGATTGGCTTATTCAATCAGCCAATCAGATTTTCCCTACCTTAATTCCGATTGGCTGATAGAATCCTATCAGCCAATCGGAATTCGAGGGACGCCATCTTGGATGACGTCATTTAAAGGAACCTTCATTCGGACTTAGGACGTCAGAAGAAGAGGATGTCTCCGCGCTGGAGGTCTTCAAGACGGAGTCGCTCGTCATCGGATGAAGATAGAAGATGCCGCTTGGATCAAGATGGTTGCCGGTCCGGATCTCCTCTTCTTCTCGGATAGGATGAAGACTTTGGAGCCTCTTCTGGACTTCTTCTTGCCGCTTGATAGAAGACTTCAGCTGGATGATGGATCGCCAGCCCCCGCTTGGGCTTGGATGAAGACTTCGGAGCATGGAACAATCGGTGATACCTGGCATGGTGAAGACAAGGTAGGAAGATCTTCAGGGGCTTAGTGTTAGGTTTATTTAAGGGGGGTTTGGGTTAGATTAGGGGTATGTGGGTGGTAGGTTGTAATGTTGGGGGGGTATTGTATTTTTTTTTTTACAGGCAAAAGAGCTGAATTCTTTGGGACATGCCCCGCAAAAAGCCCTTTTAAGGGCTGGTAAGGTAAAAGAGATTTTCTATTTTCATTTTAGAATAGGGTAGGGCATTTTTTATTTTGGGGGGCTTTGTTATTTTATTAGGGGGCTTAGAGTAGGTGTAATTAGTTTAAAATTGTTGTAATATTTTTATAATGTTTGTAATTATTTTTTTTATTTTTTGTAACTTAGCTTTTTTTATTTTTTGTACTTTAGTTAGTTTATTTATTTGTATTTATTTGTAGGTATTTTATTTAATTAATTTATTGATAGTGTAGTGTTAGATTTAAGTGTAGATAATTGTAGGTATTTTATTTAATTAATTTATTGATAGTGTTAGGTTTAATTTGTAACTTAGGTTAGGATTTATTTTACAGGTAATTTTGTAATTATTTTAACTAGGTAGCTATTAAATAGTTCTTAACTATTTAATAGCTATTGTACCTGGTTAAAATAAATAAAAAGTTGCCTGTAAAATAAATATTAATCCTAAAATAGCTACAATATAATTATAATTTATATTGTAGCTATATTAGGGTTTATTTTACAGGTAAGTATTTAGCTTTAAATAGGAATAATTTATTTAATAAGAGTTTATTTATTATGTTAGATTTAAATTATATTTAACTTAGTGGGGTGTTAGTGTTAGGGTTAGACTTAGCTTTAAGGGTTAATACATTTATTATAGTAGCGACGAGGTCCGGTCGGCAGATTAGGGGTTAATACTTGAAGTTAGGTGTCGGCGATGTTAGGGAGGGCATATTAGGGGTTAATAATATTTATTATAGGGTTATTGAGGCGGGAGTGAGGCGGTTTAGGGGTTAATACATTTATTAGAGTAGCAGCGAGGTCCGGTCGGCAGATTAGGGGTTAATAAGTGTAGGTAGGTAGCAGCGACGTTGGTGGCGGCAGATTAGGGGTTAATAAATATAATATAGGGGTCTGCGGTGTTAGGGGCAGCAGATTCGTGGGGTACATAGGGATAATGTAGGTTGCGGCGGTGTGCGGTCGGCAGATTAGGGGTTAAAAAAATGTAATATAGTGGCGGCGATGTGGGGGGACCTCGGTTTAGGGGTACATAGGTAGTTTATGGGTGTTAGTGTACTTTAGAGCACAGTAGTTAGGAGCCTTATAAACCGGCGTTAGCCCATAAAGCTCTTAAATCCTGACTTTTTTCTGCGGCTGGAGTTTTGTCGTTAGATTTCTAACGCTCACTTCAGCCAAGACTCTAAATACCAGCGTTAGAAAGATCCCATTGAAAAGATAGGATACGCAAATGGTGTAGGGGGATCTGCGGTATGGAAAAGTCGCGGCTGGAAAGAACCTTTCCTGACTGACTCTAAATACCAGCGGTAGCCCAAAACCAGCGTTAGGAGCCTCTAACGCTGGTTTTGACGGCTAACGCCAAACTCTAAATCTAGCCGCTAGTTATTACATCTCCCCAGGCAACTTTTATATATATATTTAGGCCCAAGAGGTCTCAAACGCTCATTAAGGGAAATATTTCTAAGAAAATTATTTTATATTTTATTATATATCTTAAACATAAGAAAGAATGTTAAAAAGAGGTTCTAACTTTAATATGTACTATATTATGTATGCTGTTCTCAATCTTTTATCAAGATATTCTCATAATGTAACAATCAGCAATGTGTCATTTCTAATATCTGTTGTACATGATTATATTATTGTACTTGTTGAAAACCCTCAATTAATAAAATTAATTAAAAAAAAATAGAAAGTGCCAAGTGTGATAGAGGTACTTTCTATAAAATAAGGAGTACAATTACACTTTTTAATATCGGTCGAATGATAAAAGTAGAAAATGCATCATAAAATATGGGCAGGATAGGCCTATATGTTAGATTATAAAAATTGTCGCAAAATAACATGGATTTTTAAAAACTTTGAACTAATAAGAAATTAGCTAAACCTACTCTACTATATAATTCTAATAGGATTAACATTCTATTAAAAGATTTAAAATGTAAGAAATTAGATGTATTAAATTTTATACCTCTTAGGTCGCTATCACAATCGTCTGTAATCCCAACGATAACTTCGGGGCCTAAACACTGCACCAGTTTCTGATTGTAATCGGTCATATCTGCAACATAAGCTGTTCCACCTCCGGTATCACGGGAAGAATGTTTTCTTTTGCGAATTTCGCTATGGCTAATTTTTTAATGTTGTTGTAACTTTTCTTTATTTGGTCAACATTCTTTTTTCCGGGGCCCTGAGCACTTACAGCATCACTGATACGAGTCCAGATACTCTTTTTGTGGTGACTGGAAGTTTGCTTTGCATGACAACCAAATAAATAGTCATAAGAGTCCAGTACCATATCAACAAGAACCAGGTTCTGCTGGTGTGAGAACTGTGGATTCTTGGATTTGGTTGTCTGCGAATCAGATCCTAAAGTTGCCATACTTAATTTATTAAAATAAATATATATATATAAGCTTGAAACGCTTCAGGTTCAGTAATTTTTTTGTCTGAAAAAATAGATATAGTGGACTTTATATAGTGCTGAAATAACTTCCTGCAACCCAATGTGACGTTTCTGCCACCTTACAGTCACGTGGGACAAACATGACTGACAAGTTGTAAGAAAATAAAAGTACATTCACTACTAGCGAGGCTTCAGATGTATGAATCATTCGCCTGTGCTCGATGCGGATTAGACCCGACAATTGTTACGCTGCTTTTTAGTACATATGGAGAGCGGGCAGCATCTTGCTAACTGCGAGTTCTAGTGAGTCAACCAGACACGATGTCAGCAAGCAAAATGATGCTTTAGTACATGGAGCCCACAGGGTAACACTCTTAAAACAGTTTCTGAATTACGAAGTTCTCCACTATGCACCCATTCTTAACTACTGCAATGAAAACGCTAAAAACAATACCTTGTCCAAAAGTATTTCTGAGATTTTTGTAGAAACTGTGCATCACCACAGTCATAAGCAGGGAGAGCCAAACACATGATACAGGTGAGTCTTAAATGTATGCAAACAGGAGCTATCACCCAAAATAAAAGGAGGTCCAAAAACTTTGCTTCATGTCAAAAGGTTCCTTAGTCTAACAATAATTAAGGGAGGATTGCAAAGGGACCTTGAGTTTGATTTGACAGTGAGACTATGGAGCCAGGGGACTGATGTGATGAGAACTTGCAGCTGACAGTAAGATGCAAGGTCATAAAATTTGATCTAATTTTGGTGGTGAGAGAGGGCCTTCAGGGTGACTAATATGGCATTTAAGCCCTTCCTGAATAAAATGAGGAATGCCTAAAAGAAATGATAAATCAGTATTTTAGCTAAACCTACTTAATACCTAACACCAAATAATACATTTTCTAAATATATCCCCATATCTACTTTTAGGATTCTTACAAGTTTCAGTATTCTCTTGTTACCCAAAACACAAACGGCTAGATTTAGAGTTTGGCGGCCAAAGGGGTGCGTTAGCTACGCATGCTTTTTTTCTCCCGCACCTTTTAAATACCGCTGGTATTTAGAGTTCACAGAATGGCTGGGTTTTCACTGCGTTAGGCTCCAAATAGGGAGCGTAGAGCATAATTTAACGCCACTGCAACTCTAGATACCAGTGGTGCTTACGGACGCGGCCAGCTTCAAAAACGTGCTCGTGCACGATATCCCCATAGAAAACAATGGGGCATTTTGAGCTGAAAAAAAACCTAAAACCTGCAAAAAAGCCGCGTTCAGCTCTTAACGCAGCCCCATTGTTGTCTATGGGGAAACACTTCCTACGTCTGCACCTAATACTCTAACCCCGAGTCTAAACACCCCTAACCTTACACTTATTAACCCCTAATCTGCCACCCCCGCTATCGCTGACACCTGCATATTTTTTTAACCCCTAATCTGCTGCTCCGTAAACCGCCGCTACCTACATTATCTCTGTGTACCCCTAATCTGCTGCCCCTAACACCGCCGACCCCTATATTATATTTATTAACCCCTAATCTGCCCCCCACAACGTCGCCTCCACCTGCCTACACTTATTAACCCCTAATCTGCCAAGCCGACCGCACCGCTACTATAATAAAGTTATTAACCCCTAATCCGCCTCAATAACCCTATAATAAATAGTATTAACCCCTAATCTGCCCTCCCTAACATCGCCGACACCTAACTTCAATTATTAACCCCTAATCTGCCGACCGAATCTCGCCGCTACTGTAATAAATGGATTAACCCCTAAAGCTAAGTCTAACCCTAACCCTAACACCCCCCTAAGTTAAATATAATTTAAATCTAACGAAATAAATTAACTCTTATTAAATAAATTATTCCTATTTAAAGCTAAATACTTACCTGTAAAATAAACCCTAATATAGCTACAATATAAATTATAATTATATTATAGCTATTTTAGGATTTATATTTATTTTACAGGTAACTTTGTATTTATTTTAACCAGGTACAATAGCTATTAACCCCTTAAAGACAGAGGACGTACCAGGTACGTCATAGAAAATACTTCCCTTAATGACAGTTGACGTACCTGGTACGTCCTCTGTTGTCTGAAGTGCTGGAAGCGATCTTGATCGCTTCCAGCTGCTTACAAGGTATTGTAGTGATGCCTCAATATTGAGGCATCACTACAATCCCCCATTTTACATACCGATGCAGAAAGGGCCACTCTGTGGCCCCATCTGCATCGGCTATGTATGTTTTACAATTAGTGGCTGCTTGGTGTGCTGATGTTATGCAATATATACCCATCGGTTACAATTACTAACCGATCTCTATGTCTTCCGATTTTCTGCCGGTTCCGGCGGTAGCGGCGGGGGGAGGCGGGGGGTTGCGGGTGCGCGCGCGTGCGCTCGCACGCAAAATTCACAGCACATAAAAAAAAAAAAAAAAGATCGATCTAGATGCAGTGGCATCTTTGTTCTTTAATAAGGGATCTGGGAGGGGGAGGGTTGAATATTATTGAGGGGGGGCCAGCTACACTACAGCAAACTTATTTTATATTAAAAAAGTAAAAAAAAAAACTATTTTGGGGGGCAAATTGGGTACTGGCAGACAGCTGCCAGTACCCAAGATGGCGGCATATAGACAGAGGGGGAGGGTTAGAAAGATGTAAGGGGGGATCAGGGAGGTTGTGGGGTAAGGGGGGATCTATCACTGCAGACTTTATGCCAAAAAATAAAAAAAATATTTTTATTTCAGTACTGGCAGACTTTCTGCCAGTACTTAAGATGGCGGTGACAATTGTGAGGTGGGGAGGGAAGAGAGCTGTTTGAGGGGGGTCAGGGGGGGATCAGGGGGTGGGATGTGTCAGGTGGGAGGCTGATCTCTACACTAAAGCTAAAAATTAACCCCACAAGCTACCTAATTAACCCCTTAACTGCTGGGCATATTACAAGTGTGGTGCGCAGCAGTATTTAACGGCCTTATTATTACCAAAAAGCAACACCAAAGCCATATATATCTGCTATTTCTGAACAAAGGGGATCCCAGAGAAGCATTTACAATCATGTGTGCCATAATTGCACAAGCTGTTTGTAAATAATTTCAGTGAGAAACCTAAAATTGTGAAAAATTTAAGTTTTTTTTTTTATTTGATCGTATTTGGCGGTGAAATGGTGGCATGAAATATACCAAAATGGGCCTATATCAATAATTTGGGTTGTCTACTACACTACACTAAAGCTAAAATTAAACCTAAAAGCTCCCTACAAGCTCCCTAATTAACCCCTTCACGGCTGGGCATAATACACGTGTGGTGTGCAGCGGCATTTAGCGGCCTTCTAATTACCAAAAAGCAATGCCAAATCCATATAGGTCTGCTATTTCTGAACAAAGGGGATCCCATAGAAGTATTTACAACCATTTATGCCATAATTGCACAAGTTGTTTGTAAATAAATTCAGCGAGAAACCTAAAGTTAGTGAAAAAAATTGTGAAAAAGTCAACAATTTTTTTTATTTGATCGCAATTGGCGGTGAAATGGTGGCATGAAATATACCAAAATGGGTCTAGATCAATGCTTTGGGATGTCTTCTAAATATAAATATATACATGTCAAGGGATATTCAGGGATTCCTGAAAGATATCAGTGTTCCAATGTAACTAGCGCTAATTTTGAAAAAAAGTGGTTTGGAAATAGCAAAGTGCTACTTGTATTTATGGCCCTATAACTTGCAAAAAAAGCAAAGAACATGTAAACATTGGGTATTTCTAAACTTGGGACAAAATTTAGAAACTATTTAGCATGGGTGTTTTTTGGTGGTTGTAGATGTGTAACAGATTTTGGGGGTAAAAGTTAGAAAAAGTGTGTTTTTTTCCATTTTTTCCTCATATTTTATCATTTTTTTTTAGTAAATTATAAGATATGATGAAAATAATAGTATCTTTAGAAAGTCCATTTAATGAAGAGAAAAACGGTATATAATATGTGTGGGTACAGTAAACAAGTAAGAGGAAAATTACAGCTAAACGCAAACACTGCAGAAATGTAAAAATAGCCATTGTCATTAAGGGTAAGAAAATTGAAAAATGGTCCGGTCATTAAGGGGTTAAATAGTTAAGAACTCTTTAATAGCTAAAATAGTTAAAATAATTACAAAATTACCTGTAAAATAAATCCTAACCTAAGTTACAATTAAACCTAACACTACACTATCAATAAATTAATTAAATAAAATACCTACAATTATCTACAATTAAACCTAACACTACACTATCAATAAATTAATTAAATACAATATCTACAAATAAATACAATTAAATAAACTAACTAAAGTACAAAAAATGAAAAAGAACTAAGTTACAAAAAAAAAAATATTTACAAACATTAGAAAAATATTACAACAATTTTAAACTAATTACACCTACTCTAAGCCCCCTAATAAAATAACAAAGCCCCCCAAAATAAAAAAATCCTACCCTATTCTAAATTACAAAAGTTCAAAGCTCTTTTACCTTACCAGCCCTGAAAAGGGCCATTTGCGGGGCATGCCCCAAAGAATTCAGCTCTTTTGCCTGTAAAAAAAACATACAATACCCCCCCAACATTACAACCCACCACCCACATACCCCTAATCTAACCCAAACCCCCCTTAAATAAACCTAACACTAAGTCCCTGAAGATCTTCCTACCTTGTCTTCACCATGCCAGGTATCACCAATCATTCCAGGCTCCGAAATCTTCATCCAAGCCCAAGCGGGGGCTAGACATCCATCATCCGACGGCTGAAGAAGTCCAGAAGAGGCTCCAAAGTCTTCATCCTATCCGGGAAGAAGAGTAGATCCGGACCGGCAACCATCTTCATCCAAGCGGCATCTTCTATCTTCATCCGATGAGGACCAGCTCCATCTTGAAGACCTCCACAGCGGACCCATCTTCTACTTCCGACGACTTCCCGACAAATGATGGTTCCTTTAAGGGATGTCATCCAAGATGGCGTCCCTCGAATTCCGATTGGCTGATAGGATTCTATCAGCCAATCGGAATTAAGGTAGGAAAATTCTGATTGGCTGATGGAATCAGCCAATCAGAATAAAGTTCAATCCGATTGGCTGATTCAATCAGCCAATCAGATTGAGCTCGCATTCTATTGGCTGTTCCGATCAGCCAATAGAATGTGAGCTCAATCTGATTGGCTGATCCAATCAGCCAATCATATTGAACTTGAATATGATTGGCTGATTTCATCAGCCAATCAGAATATTCCTACCTTAATTCCGATTGGCTGATAGAATCCTATCAGCCAATCGGAATTCGAGGGACGCCATCTTGGATGAAGTCATTTAAAGGAACCGTGATTCGGCGAGTAGGCGTCGGTTGAAGAGGATGTTCCGCGTCGGCTTGGAAGAAGATGGTTCCGCTCCGCTCCAGAAGAAAGAAGATTGAAGATGCGGCTTGATAGAAGACTTCATCCCGATGATGGACTTCCGACTTCAGCCCGATGATGGAGTTCTTTAGCCGCCGCTTGGATCCAGACTTCAGCCCGAGGATGGACGTCACTCTTCAGCCCCCCGCTTGGGCTTGGATCAAGACTTTGGACCCTCTTCTGGACAGATTGGGACCCGGTGAGGTGAAGACAAGGTAGGGAGATCTTCAGGGGCTTAGTGTTAGGTTTATTTAAGGGGGGTTTGGGTTAGATTAGGGGTATGTGGGTGGAGGGTTGTAATGTTGGGGGAGGGTATTGTATGTGTTTTTTTTACAGGCAAAAGAGCTGAATTCTTTGGGGCATGCCCCGCAAAGGGCCCTTTTCAGGGCTGGTAAGGTAAAAGAGCTTTGAACTTTTTTATTTTAGAATAGGGTAGGGCATTTTTTTATTTTGGTGGGCTTTGTTATTTTATTAGGGGGCTTAGAGTAGGTGTAATTAGTTTAAAATTGTTGTAATATTTTTCTAATGTTTGTAAATATTTTTTTATTTTTTGTAACTTAGTTCTTTTTTATTTTTTGTACTTTAGTTAGTTTATTTAATTGTATTTATTTGTAGGTATTGTATTTAATTAATTTATTGATAGTGTAGTGTTAGGTTTAATTGTAGATAATTGTAGGTATTTTATTTAATTAATTTATTGATAGTGTAGTGTTAGGTTTAATTATAGATAATTGTAGGTATTGTATTTAATTAATTTATTGATAGTGTAGTGTTAGGTTTAATTGTAACTTAGGTTAGGATTTATTTTACAGGTAATTTTGAAATTATTTTAACTATTTTAGCTATTAAATAGTTATTAACAATTTAATAGCTATTGTACCTGGTTAAAATGAATACAAAGTTGCCTGTAAAATAAATATTAATCCTAAAATAGCTACAATATAATTATAATTTATATTGTAGCTATATTAGGGTTTATTTTACAGGTAAGTATTTAGCTTTAAATAGGAATAATTTATTTAATAAGAGTTAATTTATTTCGTTAGAATAAAATTATATTTAACTTAGGGGGGTGTTAGGGTTAGGGTTAGACTTAGCTTTAGGGGTTAAAAAATGCATTAGAGTAGCTGTGAGCTCTGATCGGCAGATTAGGGGTCAATACTTGAAGTTAGGTGTCGGCGATGTTAGGGAGGGCAGATTAGGGGTTAATACTATTTTTTATAGGGTTATTGAGGCGGGAGTGAGGCGGATTAGGGGTTAATAACTTTATTATAGTAGCGGTGCTGTCCGCTCGGCAGATTAGGGGTTAATAAGTGTAGGCAGTTGGAGGCGACGGTGAGGGGGGCAGATTAGGGGTTAATAAATATAATATAGGGGTCGGCGTGTTAGGCGCAGCAGATTAGGGGTACATAGCTATAATGTAGGTGGCAGCGGTGTACGGAGCGGAAGATTAGGGGTTAATAATAATATGCAGGGGTCAGCGATAGCGGGGGCGGCAGATTAGGGGTTAATAAATATAATATAGGGGTCGGCGGTGTTAGGGGCAACAGATTAGGGGTTCATAGGGATAATGTAGGTGGCAGCGGCGTGCGGTCGGCAGATTAGGGGTTAAAAAATTTTAATAGAGTGTCGGCGATGTGGGGGGACCTCGGTTTAGGGGTACATAGGTAGTTTATGGGTGTTAGTGTACTTTAGAGCACAATAGTTAAGAGCTTTATAAACCGGCGTTAGCCCAGAAAGCTCTTAACTACTGACTTTTTCTGCGGCTGGAGTTTTGTCGTTAGATTTCTAACGCTCACTTCAGACACGACTCTAAATACCGGCGTTAGAAAGATCCCATTGAAAAGGTAGGATACGCAATTGACGTAAGGGGATCTGCGGTATGGAAAAGTCGCGGCTAGAAAGTGAGCGTTAGACCCTTTCCTGACTGACTCTAAATACCAGCGGTAGCCCAAAACCAGCGTTTGGAGCCTCTAACTCTGGTTTTGACGGCTACCGCCCAACTCTAAATCTAGGCCAAAGCTTTTAAACTTTGAATGATATCACAATTTATCTTCAGCATCCCCCATATACACACAAAAATGCTATAAACTCCTCAAAAATGATTTAAATCTTAAAAAATCCTTATTTTGTCTATATAAAAATACTTCCAGGAAGGATTTAGATTAATGTGAAGACAGTTCTCGTACAATATAAATATTTTTCACATAATTTGCAATGAATTAAATAAAAAATTCCTATCAAGCTTGTTTATAAAAGCAGAATAAACATGGGACCATAATTATCTTTTGTATGCTTCTGGTTAATCAGAATTATGCTTTCAAATATAGATACTGGGCTAGATTACAAGTGGCGATTCCTATAGATATATGGGTATAGATACATATTTTACATTATCATTATGAGACATAAATATATATTTAATAATAAAAATAACAAATAAATTATATGTGAAGAACATAGGAATGTAAAATATGCGCAACACAATTCATGTTTCTTGTATTAAGCCTAATGTGGTTTTTTTTGTAAAATAGATAAACCTATATATATATAAAGTCATAGCCAAAAATATTGGCACCCCTGCATTACTGTCAGATAATGCACCACTTTGCCCAGAAAATTGTTGCAATTACAAATGTTTAGGCTTTCTAATGTTTATTTCTTTTGTTTGTATTGCTATGACACAAAAAAAGTAGAGAAAAAAAGGCAAATCTGTGGCATTCCAAGCAAAACTCCAAAATGGATTGGACAAAATTATTGGCACCTTCTCAAAATTGTAAGAAATAATTGCATTCCAAGTTTATGATGCTCATGTAATTTGTAAATTAAACTCACCTGTATCAATTAAGAGGTGCTGACAATATAGAAATCCCACCGGCAGCCAGTTAAAATGGTAAAAATTTGACTCAACCATTCTGTTTTGTGTCTCTGTGCCATACTGAGCATGGAAAAGAGAAAGAGCAGCAAAGAATTGTCTGAGGATTTGAGAACAAAAATTGTGCAAAAGCATGGACAATCTCAAGGTTACAAGTCCATCTCCAGAGATCTTAATGTTCCTGCTTCCACTGTGTGCAACATTGTCAAGAAGAAAATTGATCAAAGATTGCAATGAAGGATTGTTAGAATGTTGGATAAAGAACCTCGATCAACTTCCAGACAAATTCAAGCTGACCTTCAGGCACAGGGTACAAATGTGTCAGCTCGCACTATATGTGGCCATCTGAAAAAAGGGACACTTTGGTACTAGACCCAGAAGGACCCTACTGCTGACACAGAAACATAAAAAAGCTAGATTGGAGTTTGCCAAAACTTACCCAAGGAAGCCAAAATCCTTTTGGGAGAATGTGCTGTGACAGGCAAAACAAAATTACAGCTTTTTGTTAATGCCCATCATTCTACTGTTATCAGAAAAAGAAATGAGGCTTTTAAAGAAAATAATACAATCCCTACAGTCAAACATGGTGGAGGTTCACTAATATCTTGGGGTTGCTTTGCTGCTTCAGGCACTGGATGTCTTGACTGTGTGCATGGCATTATAAAATCTGAAGACTACCAAAGAATTATGTGGTGCAATGTAGGGCCCAGTGTCAGAAAGCTGGGTCTCTGTCAGGGGTCTTACAGCAGGACAATGACCCAAAACACACGTCAAAAAACACCCAGAAATGGTTTAAGACAAAGCTCTGGAGAGTACTGAACTGGGCAGCAATGAGTCAAGATCTCAGTCCCTTAGAGGACCTGTGAAGAGATCTCAAAATTCCAGTAAAGAGGTGTAAAAAACATATTATTGGTTACAGGAAGCAATTGATTTCAGTTATTTTTTCCAAGGGGTGTGATACTAAATATTAAATTGAGGGTGCCAATATTTTTGTCCAGTCTACACTTTTTTGTGTCTTACCTATACAAACAATATATATATATATATATATATATATATATATATATATATATATATATACATACACATTATTAGACATATATGTATGTATCTCTATGTTAAAGCCCTTTGCCTGCAATTTTATTCTAACACCTGAGACCTTATATCTTTGATCTCTTATAACTTTATTGTGCAATATTTGTTTTCAATCATTTTTATTAGTGTTATTATTAGTGTAACTGCATTTTTAAAGGTAATTTTTATGTGGTTTTTGACACTTTTCTGTTTCAAGTAACAGTTAACCAGAGCTCTGATGTCTCAGTAATGTTTTTAGCGTAAATCACGATTGCGCTCACACATTAGCATTTACTTTTAACTTGTAATACGAGCGGAACGCACACACCCACGATAAGCCCGATATCACTAGCACAAAATAGTAAGCACGCCACTCATAATCTTGCCCTATGTTTTTAAAATATATATTGTTTGACAGCTTGGCTGTTAGTGGATCTAAAATTGTGTAATTATTTATATTGCTAAAAATAAACATCACATGGAACATTATATGAGCTTCTATATGTCTTATGTATTTCTTCTACAGCAATGCTCTGGGTGGAATAGAACATCAAACAGCTTTTGCTTTAGGGAAACAAATACTGAAGAAACAAATGCTATGCAGAAATATTTATCTAAGGGAAATTTTGAACAGCTGTAGGCTATTGTGTTGGATCCTCCAAGACATTTCATAAATCCTTCAGTTAGACATATTGGAATAGTAATTTTCAAACAAAGGTTTATTAATATAATATGGTAAAACACATATACACTTATAAGAAATACTGAAGTATTTCAAAGGCAATATCTTAATAAAATAATCGAACAACTACATGCACACAAATTTAAAAATATGCCTGTACCATATATGTGTGTGTTTTTCTCAATGTGTGTGTGTAGGGGCTTTACTAAAAGATAATCACCCCAATACATGTTTTGTTATTTTTTTAAGAGACCTAATAATCAAAATATACAGTATATATATATATATATATATATATATATATATATATTTTTTTTTTTATTTTTTATTTTCTTTATTGATGAAAAAAAGAATGATTACATAATAATCAGTAGTATAACGATACAATCAAGAAAAGGGAAAAAAAACAGGACAATTCTTGAAATAGTAAGTACATGAATGTGTCAGGTGTCATTAATATTGATACAATTTGTATTTGTAATTAATACAATAAAGCATTTGCCTACATTTTCGCCATATAATCCTCCCATATAAAATTCAAATTACAATAGAACTCCATTTGTTGGGTCTGAGTATAATGATATCTTTCTAGGGTCAGTAGTTGTGAGACATGATCCCTCCACTCATTGACCGTGGGTACTCTCTGACTTTTCCACAATCGTGGTAGCAGCTGTTTAGCCCCATTTGTCATTATATGCAATAATTTTAATCTAAGCTTACATTTCAGTTTGGGAGGGTAGTTAAAAAGCAGTAATAGAGGATCTAAGTGAATCCTGTTCGACAAACATTTCTCTATCTCCTCCTTAATTGCCAACCAGTACTGTCGGATGTATATGCAATCCCACCATATATGAGCCATTGATCCCACCTTGCCACAGCCTCTCCAACAAGTATTATTTATGTTAGTATATATCTTTGAGAGTCTAAGCGGTGTGAGATACCTTCTATATAAAAGTTTCAGGTTAGTTACTGTTATGCTTATTGAGGAAGAGGACTTTCCCATTCTAACAAAAATTATATCCCATTCTTTCTGTGAGATTTCTCGTTGCAGTTCAGCCTCCCATATCTTACAGTATGCGGGCAAGGATCTGGAGTGGTGACCCAATAACAATTTATACAGTAGTGACAGACCTCCTCTAGTGGGGACTTGTGAGTAACATACAGTTTCAAATAGTGTGAGGGATCTTAATAGGCTGGGTTTCTGCGTGTTATGGGCAATATAGTGTAGTAGCTGTTGACGTATGTAACAGTCATTTGCAAGTATTGGGGCCAGTTCCTCTATCTCTTCTTCAGATTTCAATTTGCCCTTGCTTGTGAGTGTATGCACAGGGATTAATGTATTAATATTGGTCAGTGCTATAGTAGCCGGTAGCCTTCTTAGCGGGATCTCTGGGTTATGTAGGATTGGTGTTAGTGGGGAGGGATTTGAAGAAATGCCCATAGACTTATTAGAGATGTAGTCCCACGTCTTGAATGTTTCCTGTGTAATTCTGGGGGGTGTTTTGCTCATGTTTCTATGTATCTTGTTGATCCAGCACATACCCCCTACATTAGGGCAATTAGTTAGTTGTTGTTCCAATCTAACCCATTCTTTACTCTATCCATGCTTACACCAATCTATGATTCGGTTGAGAATGGCCGCTTGTCTATAATACGCCAGATTGGGTACTCCCAGTCCACCATTCTTCCTATTTCTATACATAATTTTTTTGGCTACCCATGGCCTTTTGTTTTGCTATATATATGAATTAACCATATTTTGTAGGGTGGTCAGGTAGGACTGAGGGATTGGGATAGGTACAGTTTGAAATTTGTATAGGATCTTAGGTAGGCCTGTCATCTTGAATGCCTCCATTCTTCCCACCCAGGACAAGTTTTTGTCTTCCCAGTTGCTTAATTTTCACTGTATTTCATCTAAGAGGGTTTGGTAGTTCTGTTTGAATAGAATTTCCTGATTATGTGATATTTGGACCCCTAGATATTTGATAGAGGAATTTTGTATATTAAAATTATATTTATTTGCAATATCCTGTAGTTCTGGCTTGGTGATATGAATCCCTAGCATCTCTGATTTAGTGGGGTTAATTTTGAAACCGGAGAATGCACCATATATATCTAATTCCACTTTTAGTGCCTCTAAGGATTGTTGTGGGGTTGTGAGAGCCAATATAACGTCATCAGCATACAATGCTTGTTTGTATTGGTCATTTTGGATCTGAATGCCTTTTATATTGGGATTGTATCGGATTGCTGCAGCTAAAATTTCAATTGGCAGTACAAACAAAATGGGTGATAAAGGGCAGCCCTGTATGGTTCCATTATTAATCAGAACCTTACCTGAAAGGGAATCATTTAATTTGATTTTGGCCATAGGTGCATTGTATAGTGTGAAGATTTTATTGATAAAGCCCTCTCCCATTCCAAATCTCTCCAATGAACCTCTTAAAAAGGCCCAGTTCAATCTATCAAAAGCCTTTTCAGCGTCCATGGCAAGGAAGATTGATGGAATATTATATGTATGAGCATATTCAAGCAGGTTCAGTATTTTAGTAGTATTGTCCCTTTCCTCTCTATGGGGTGTGAAACCTACTTGGTTCGTATGAATTAGGTTCGGGAGGATTTTATTGATGCGTAGTGCCAAGAACTTGGTGAACAATTTCACATCCACATTTAACAATGAGATGGGTCTAAAATTTTGGGGCGTATTGGAAGGTTTCCCAGGCTTTGGAAGCACCGTAATGTGTGCCTCCAGCATAGTCTGGAGAAAAGGGTTCTGGTCATTGACTTTATTAAAAATGTCTAACAAATGGGGTATCAATATTGGGGCACGGGCTCTATAGTATTGAGTGGAAAAGCCATCTGGGCCAGGGCTTTTTCCGGGATTAAGATCATGTATTGCCAATTTTATCTCTTCTGAGGTGATGGGTGCTTCTAGGTCTGTTATTTGTTCTTCGTTCAGTGTGGGAATGGGGAGTGCTTGCAGATAAGTTTGCATGTCTATGGCAGCAAACGAGCTGTCTGTTTCTTGCTTAATTTTGTATAACTGTGTGTAATATTCCTTGAATTGTAGAAGGATATCTTTAGTGGAATAAACTTTAGTGTTTTTAGGTGTTTTTATCTCATGAATGAAGGTTTTTAGTTTTTTTAATTTTTAGGGCCCTAGCCAGGAGTTTACCTGCCCTATTGCCTTCATAATAAAATCTGTCTAACTTTGGATCTGGTATCTGTATATTCCTGTAATAATATATCATGAAGGGCTTTTCTAGTGTCCTGGAGTGATTGGGTCACGTATTGATCATCCTGATTTAGTCTATGTTTATGCTCTAGATCCGATAATCTTGAGGTGAGGTCTAAGTATTTCTGCCTTTCTAATCTTCTAAATTGGGGTTTTCTTTTCATGAATTCCCCTCTCATAAAACACTTATGAGCTTCCCAAACTGTAATTGGGTCGGTGTCACCCTTAGAATTAAAGAGAAAATATTCCTGTAATGCTTTCTGAGTCTTAGTGAGTTGTACCTCTCCATTTAATAAGGAATCATCCAGCTTCCATATGTATGGGGTAACAGGAGTATTAGGCCATGCAATATCAAAATATACGGCCGAGTGATCTGACCATACTGTATGAGTGATCCCAGAATTTTTTATATGTTCCAGCCCTATCTGATTGGTGATCAAGTAGTCTAGTCGGCTATATGTCTTATTTGGGGAAGAGAAAAAAGTGTACTATCTTTTGTCTGGATTAATAAACCTCCAAATGTCATAGAAATTATAATCTCTCATTATTTTCCATAAGTGTTTGAGTGTAAGTTTAGATGTACTGGGATTTGGGTTAGAGCTGTCTACCCCTGGGTGTATGGGAATATTAAGGTCCCCTCCTATAAAGATTAATCCTTTAGCTATATCCAATATGCGTCTAAATATTTTCCTAAAATAGGGAAGTTGTTGAGTATTGGGCGCATAAAGATTAATTAATGTAACTGGTCTACCGTATAGCAATCCGAAGACCGCCAGAAATCGGCCTTCTAAATCTGTGTATGTTTGAATGTGTTGAAAAGATATGACCTTGTGTATTACGATGCTTACACCGCACTTTTTTGAGGTGCCAGAGCTGTGAAAATGTCGATTATAATTAGAGCTCATATATTTCGGCTCGTGAGAGCGCTTGAAATGCGTCTCTTGTAGGAATAAAATATCCCCTTTTCTTTTATGAAAATCAGACATTGCCACAGATCTCTTGGCTGGAGAGTTAAGACCCTTTACATTTTGTGTGATAAATTTAAGTGTTTTGTTAGGCGTATCCATTGACGAGCAGTATAATAAGTTTCGATAAAACACACCATGTACAATATCCTACCGTATGCATTGTTATTACCTTACTTCGGTATCTAATTTGCAAACAATATAAACACATTAGGAAAATAAAATAGAAAAACAAACTAAAACTTAACAGATATATAGCAAACCAAAAAAAATGAGCTAATGCCTACCCTACATCTGGGGGCAGACATTGGAACCATGATTAACCATGGAACCTTACTCTAGAGGGGGGTCAGTTCCTCAAAGTCTATAGTCCTGTGTGGGATTTAATCAAGTCCCATCTTCAATAACTGCATTATTCGCCCGTCTTTTTTCTGGTGTGGCGCCTTGTGAGGAAGGTTTCATGTTTGCTCTTGAGGATGTTTGCTGCCATCTCTCTGTTTGCAACCTTTTCTCTCTTCTTGGTGGTGTGTGTTGCTGATTATCATCTGATGGAAAGTCTGGTGGATCCAGGTCTAAGGCCTTACAGAATTCTGGGACTTCTGAGACTTTCCTGCATGTCAGTCTCCTTGTATCTCGCAACACATACAGCTGAAAGGGAAATCCCCAACGGTATAAGATTTTCTTATCTCTCAACAGCTTAGTTAAAGGTGCCAGTTCTCTGCGTCTTTGTAAAGTCCTCAGGGACAGATCAGCATAGAATTGCAGAACCTTCCCCCTGAACCGTATTGGTTGATTCTTCCTAGATAATGTCAGGATTTCTTCTTTATTCATAAAGCATTTAAATTTTATAATGACATCTCTGGGTGGCGCTGTGTCTGGAGGTCTCGGCCTTAATGCTCTGTGGGCTCTGTCCCATGGCATGTCAACCGGTTGTTGTGATCCTTTTAGGTGAGCAAACAAAGCTGCGAAATAAGTATAGAAATCTTTTGGTGGCACTGACTCTGGGATCCCCCTGATTCTAAGGTTCTTTCTCCGACCCCTGTTTTCAAGGTCCTCGAGTTTGTCACTAAGATCTTCAATAATATCAGCTTGAGAAGTTACTTGATCCTGTATGCTAGTAATCTCTTCCTTAACAAGATCTGACTGGTCTTCAATGGCTTCCACTCTAAAACCCAGAGTGTGTATGTCCTGCTTAATTTCCGCCATCTCCTCTCTCATGCAGGTCCTGACAATGTCTGCTATATCCTGCTTTGATGCCAGAGAAGACAGTAAAGACATAGGCACATTTGTAGATGTTTCTTGGTCTTGTGAAATTTCATCCTCCAGCAATGAACTGGAGGATGATTGCTCTCTGAGGTGTTTTGTCGGTGAGGGTCTTTTATGTTCTGAGGTTGAGAAAAAGGAACTCACCGAGTGGTCCTTCCCCAGTGACTTTAGTTGTTTATGAGGCTTAATACCCTTCTTTGCAGCCATAGTGAAACAATTTTGTGTTCCTGTGTGGCAATGTGTCTTGGTAGCGTTTGTTGTTATTGTTATATTCCGTTTACAATGCAGCACAAAAGTGATATCAAATGACCCTTTATGTTAAAGTTCACCTTCTGTGCTTTTTACATATATAAATAAGCCTCACCGGTTCTTAACTGTAATACTGAGGGAGATAAGGCAGAGAGCAGCTATTTGTGCACTAGTCCCGCATTAAAATTGCATGGCTCAGCGTGTCCCTTAGTGATATAAGTGCGTGTGTATAGGCAGCGTCATCTTGCGACTTTTTCTAGCCTGGGATTGTAACGCACCTCTATCTGTAGACCGGAGTCGCATCCGGGATGAAAGTGAGAGTAACAGGTGAGTGGCTGGCACTATAGGGCTTATCGTCCTTGTTTATAAATACTTAGGACATATTCTGCTATGTGCAGAATATTGTAATGTGAAATATTTACACTAAATACACAGTATAACACTATTAAATATGAATATTTCATGAATATGCTTTTTCATGTTTTCATCTACTTAACTGCAAAGGGCTCCAATGCACTTATATATGTCTGTATATGTGTACATATATATTTATGTGTATGTATGTGTATATATGTCTGTAAATACACATATAAATACACAAATACATATGTACACACATATAAATATATAGCCCTTATAACTTTTTAATGCAATTTTTTTAAATAAGATTGTGTTATTATGAGTGTAATCGTACCTTTTAATGTATTTTTTATGTGTTTTGTGACAGTTTTTATTCAAACGTAACAATTAACCATAGCTCAGAGTTCACGCTATCCTGACGCGAGTTAAATTCAATTGTGCTCAATCAATTGTGTTTACTTTCATACCGCAATATGCTCGCTACATACGTCATGCGCAAAAAGCCATGATAAATCCCTTACTGCTCGCGTGTAAATGTTAGCACGCCACTTGTAATCTTGCTCATTATTGGCAAAATAGAAACAGAATCGCTGCACTGGAAATAAGAGAAATTGCTAGCCATTTGATAATTAACTTCCCCTTCAAAATGTTTTCCAAACATTAATACTAAAAATAACTAAAAGGCTGCCCAAGATACAGCTAGCTTCTTCTCAGGTTAAAAGGGGTTAATGAATGTTAATATAAATAAATACAAGAATTAAAATGTATTTAATTTTATACACAAACTAGTTTGTGCATAAACATTATTGGCAGGTCTCTCATTTGAACCTATTACAGAGACTGCTGTGGGTACTACTACCACTCTGTCTACTTTGGCTTCATCTGCTCCTGAAGGGCATAATCTGCCTGTATCCTCTGGAAAATGTGTGTATCAGGAGCGCTACAGCTAAAGGTGATAGGAAAAGAGACTATACACTTATTAAAAAATATGACATGGACAATTGCGTTTTCTAAAATCTGACATAAATTTATTGCACAATAGATATCTATAAAAACAGACGTCTCCGTAAATAAAAGTTCTTAGGTTGCCGCCATATAGGTAATTTCAATTGTAGGAAAGAGTTTGTGGTATAGATATAAAACAGTCCAGTGTACACTTTAAATATCCTTAAGTAGATGTTGGTTTGCTAGCAAACAAGGGCTTACCCCAAACTTTATCCACTCAATATCCTCCGTGAGTAAGTTACAGCCGTTTGCGTGATGACATCACTTATGTGGGCACTGTCCCAGGCGGGCTCTCTGATTGGTCCAAATTCGGGACCAGCCGTCAGCGACAGTGGTGAATCTTTCAGCTATAATGTAGCGATCATCCGATAAATAATACCTGCTCTTAGTGCTAACTAGCACGCAAGGTACAAAAATTAGAGTTGTAGGTAAGCCTGATTATCCGATAGAAAGTTCAGAGAGATGGTTGCAAGTTTTTCAATGGCTAATTATATTAGCGGTATTGCACAATCCTCAATGAACACTGTGGTAGCTCCAGCTACATATAATAAGTATCAGTAACAGTTGCAGTACATCAACGCGTTTCTCCCTCTGCAGGGCTTTCTCAAGATGAATAATCTGCAACAGGTGTATCCTTATTTAAAGGTATAGCTTGCTTCTCATTGGTTATGAATCACCTGGGAGTATTACCTAAGGCGGTCTTAATATTTAAGATGGTATTGGCAAGTTACCATATAACCTAGGCAACTTAATATATGCAATCACTTCATATTGTTACAAAATTTGTTTCTATTCCTAGGTTTCACAGAAATCCCTTAAAAGTGGTCCTTAAAACTAATGTTGTATCTTTATAAACAACTTTTAAACTCTTCATATTAAAAATATCTATTAGAAACATTTATTAAAAAGACTAAATGAGTACTTAAAAGACATAGTAGTTATACTGTGGGTCTGAGTTAATACCATATGTCTCGTGTAGTAAAGTGCAATATTGTGCAATAAGTTATAAATAGCTGTTATTAGTCAAATAAAAAAAGGAGAAATGTCTAGTTCAGAATTTAGACCGGCAGGGAACAAGGTATTGTGTCTGTAAATCAATTCTGCCTCTTTTATTTTCAGAAATGTTTCTATATTTCCCCCCCTCCAATTCTGCTTAACTTGTAGTATTCCCCAATTTTGATCTTTAGTATTGCCATTGTGTACAGATTTAAAGTGCCTATATAGATTGGTGTCTACTACCCCCTTTTCAATACATAATAGGTGTTCTCTTATTCTATCTTTGATCATTCGCTTGGTCTCCCCAAAATAAAATAAATTGCATGTGCATTTAAGAATATAGATTACCCCCTTCGTGTTGCATCTAATGCATTCTTTAATAGTGATTGGAATGGTGATAACTTTCCTTTTTTCACTATGTTTACATGCCTTGCATGAATAACAAGGGAAGAAACCTGATATTTTTCCTCGTAAATCTTTTTGTGTAAAATTTAATTTCTGATTTGTCTCACGTGAGCTAGGCGCAAGTATTGATTTAATTTTTTTTGTCTTTTTAAAGATTAGTCTCGGTTTGTGAGGGAGTACATCTCCCAATATTGGGTCAGCTTTTAGTATTGCCCAGTGTTTATTTAAAATCCTTCTCATAATGCCGTGATCTACATTGTATTCCGTTATAAATGGGACATCAATTAAATCTAAATTCTTTTTAGTCGTTTTTTGTTTATATGAGAGGAGGCTCATTCTATCAGTGTTCCTTGCTCTTATCACAGCCTTATTGACAACCTCCTCGTCATATCCTCTATCTCTAAATTTCTCAATTAAGGACTCTATTTGATATTCAAAGTCTGAGAGTCTAGAGCAATTCTTTCTCACTCTCAGACTTTGGCCCACAGGGATGTTGTCCTTCCATTGCTGGGGATGACAACTTTTAGAATGAATAAAACTGTTAGAGTTAACCTCTTTAAAATGTGTTCTTGTTTCTATATTTTTGTTGATGGCTATAATTTCTAAATCTAGAAAGACAGCCTTATCTTTACTATGATTAAAGGTAAATTTAAGACCTTTGTCATTAGAATTCATATCGGAAAACAATTCCAATAAGTTAGGTTCAGACCCCCTCCATATCAGCAAGACGTCATCTATGTAACGTCTATAGAGCACGAGGTCCGCGCCATAGTTACCTGACTGGAAGAAAGACTCTTCCCAATTGCCAACAAATAAGTTGGCGTAACTTGGCGCGAACCTCGTGCCCATAGCCGTACCTTCTATTTGTAAGTAAAATTTATTATTGTACATGAAGTAATTATTCTTCAATATGAACGAAATACTCTTTAATAGAAATTATTTTTGTTCTGGTCTCATCTCCAAGTCTTTATCCAAATATTTTTTAATAGCTACGATCCCTTTATCATGATCAATTACTGTGTAAAGAGACGTAATATCTCCAGTCACTAGAATAAAGTCATCTTCCCAAACAAATTGTTCCAAGATATTTAGGACTTGAGTTGATTCCCTCAAATATGAGTCGAAGTTCCTTACATACTTTTGCAGGAAAGTGTCCACATATTGTGAGAGATTGGAAGATAATGCCCCTATGCCTGAAATAATCAGTCTCCCTGGTGGTTGAGTGAGGTTTTTATGTATTTTCGGAAGGAAGTAGAACACCGGGACCCTAGGATGGGTAGGGTCCAGGTATTCTACCTCCCTCTCATTTAGTATTCCTGATTCTCTGCCTTCTCTTATAAGCCTTTTTAATAGTGCAGCAAACTTGTTAGTAGGGTTTAGATCAAGTTTTTTGTAAGTTTTATTGTCACTCAATAGTCTTAAAGTTTCTTTTTCATAATAGCTGGTGTCCATCACCACAATCCCGCCGCCCTTATCGGCGGGCTTGATGGTTACCTTATGATTCTTTTTCAAATTTTCTAAAATAAGGGTCTTTTTTTTATTCATATTAGTTTTCAGAAATTTTGATGGTTTACTACTTTTTAAATCTTTTAGGACCATTTGTTCAAACGTTTCAAGGTGATTTCCTTTAGCAGAAACAGGATTAAATGTCGATTTTGATTTTAGATTAGTGTGAATAAAATTATCCTCTCTTGTTTTATCTTTAGTCATAGAGATTCTCTCAAGGGGACTTTTCATATAGATTCTTTTAAGGGTGAGGTTCCTAATGAATTTCTTTATATGGATATGTGTATTGAATTTATTTAATCTGACACTCGGGGCAAAGGAGAGGCTGTAGCTTAAAATCTTTGTTTCCTCATCGTGTAGTGTTATATTACTGATATTAAAAACTCAATTTTTCTTTATCTCCCTCTCTTTGCCTCTTGTATTGATCCCACTCCCTCTTGTTCCTCTAGAGGTCTTTTTTTGTTTTTTTTTGTTGTGGATGTTGTCCCCATACACTTATCTGGTTGTTTTCCAAAAAATCTTTTGAGGTGCCCTCCCTTGGAGGGCTGTTCACTAAAAAAGGAGTATCAGCTTCTCTATGTCTAGTTATCTCTGTTACATGATCCAGAGGTGAGTATCTGTTTCGTATGGGTGTCTCCCATCTCTCTTTCTTGTCCCAAATGGGTTTGTTTGTACGAGAAGGTGCTTCTCTGTCTGGATAGTTAGTGTAATCGTTATATCCACCTTCAGTATGATAATTGTTTCGATTTTCATATGTATTGTAGTTCCTATAGTTATAGTGTCCATCATTATATACTCTATTGTGATATGAGTAATTTGGTCTCCAGGGTCTGTTAAGATCTCTATTTGAATCCCTGTTGTCCCTTTCTCTATAATTGTAAGTGTTAGGTCTAAAAGAATTGTAATTTCTTTTTTCTTTCTTTTTATTATGATTAACTAATGTCCAATTTTCCTTAGGGGTATTGGGCTCCCTCATGCTAGTTTCACTATTAGTGTTTTGATCTGTTTTTTTTAGTGTCTCTCTCTAGTTTCTTCCATTTGGTTTTCAAAATATCCTTATTTAGAGTATTTAGTCTTTCAATCATGTCTTTTTGTTTTTCTTTAAAAGATAGGGATTTTTTATCTTTAAATTTATCTTTAATTTCTAATATTTCTTTCTCTAGATCTACTAGAGTATCCTTTCTGGATCTTTTTAGGATCTTCATTAAATCAGTTGAAGCTTTAGATAGCACCTCTTCCCATTCTATTTGGAAATTCTCTTTAAGAGGAAAGGCACAAGTCTTAGTTAATGTTAGGCCTTTGGGAATTAGACCTTTCACAGTCTAATAAACTTAAAGATAAAAAAAATCCCTATCTTTTAAAGAAAAACAAAAAGACATGATTGAAAGACTAAATACTCTAAATAAGGATATTTTGAAAACAAAATGGAAGAAACTAGAGAGAGACACTAAAAAACCAGATCAAAACACTAATAGTGAAACTAGCATGAGGGAGCCCAATACCCCTAAGGAAAATTGGACATTAGTTAATCATAATAAAAAGAAAGAAAAAAGAAATTACAATTCTTTTAGACCTAACACTTACAATTATAGAGAAAGGGACAACAGGGATTCAAATAGAGATCCTAACAGACCCTGGAGACCAAATTACTCATATCACAATAGAGTATATAATGATGGACACTATAACTATAGGAACTACAATACATATGAAAATCAAAACAATTATCATACTGAAGGTAGATCTAACGATTACACTAACTATCCAGACAGAGAAGCACCTTCTCGTATAAACAAACCCATTTGGGACAAGAAAGAGAGATGGGAGACACCCATAAGAAACAGATACTCACCTCTGGCTCATGTAACAGAGAGAACTAGACATAGAGAAGCTGATACTCCTTTTTTAGTTAACAGCCCTCCAAGGGAGGGCACCTCAAAAGATCTTTTAGAAAACAACCAGATAAGTGTATGGGGACAACATCCACAACAAAAAAACAAAAAAAAAGACCTCTAGAGGTACAAGAGGGAGTGGGATCAATACAAGAGGCAAATAGAGGGAGATAAAAAAGAAAAATGGAGTTTTTAATATTAGTAATATAACACTACAGGATGAGGAAACAAAGATTTTAAGCTACGGCCTCTCCTTTGCCCCGAGTGTCAGATTAAATAAATTCAATACACATATCCATATAAAGAAATTCGTTAGGAACCTCACCCTTAAAAGATTCTATATGAAAAGTCCCCTTGAGAGAATCTCCATGACTAAAGATAAAACAAGAGAGGATAATTTTATTCACACTAATCTAAAATCAAAATCAACATTTAATCCTGTTTCTGCTAAAGGAAATCACCTTGAAATGTTTGAACAAATGGTCCTGAAAGATTTAAAAAGTAGTAAACCATCAAAATTTCTGAAAACTAATATGACTTAAAAAGAGACCCTTATTTTAGAAAATTTAAAAAAGAATCATAAGATAACCATCAAGCCCGCAGATAAGGGCGGCAGGATTGTGGTGATGGACACCAGCTATTATGAAACAGAATCTTTAAGACTATTGAGTGACAATAAAACTTACAAAAAACTTGATCTAAACCCTACTAACAAGTTTGCTGCACTATTAAAAAGGCTTATAAGAGAAGGCAGAGAATCAGGAATACTAAATGAGAGGGAGGAAGAATACCTGGACCCTACCCATCCTAGGGTCCCGGTGTTCTACTTTCTTCCGAAAATACATAAAAACCTCACTCAACCACCAGGGAGACCGATTATTTCGGGCATAGGGGCTTTATCTTCTAATCTCTCACAATATGTGGACACTTTCCTGCAAAAGTATGTAAGGAACTTGGACTCAATATCCTCAATATACTCAAGTCCTAAATATCTTGGAACAATTTGTTTGGGAAGATTACTTTATTCTAGTGACTGGAGATATTAAGTCTCTTTACACAGTAATTGATCATGATAAAGGGATCGTAGCTATTAAAAAATATTTGGATAAAGACTTGGAGATGAGACCAGAACAAAAAGAATTTCTATTAAAGAGTATTTCGTTCATATTGAAGAATAATTACTTCATGTACAATAATAAATTTTACTTACAAATAGAAGGTACGGCTATGGGCACGAGGTTCGCACCAAGTTACGCCAACTTATTTGTTGGCAATTGGGAAGAGTCTTTCTTCCAGTCAGGTAACTATGGCGCGGACCTCGTGCTCTATTGACGTTACATAGATGACGCCTTGCTGATATGGAGGGGGTCTGAACCTAACTTATTGAAATTGTTTTCCGATATGAATACTTATGACAAAGGTCTTAAATTTAACTTTAATCATAGTAAAGATAAGGCTGTCTTTCTAGATTTAGAAATTATGGCCATCAAAAAAAATATAGAAACAAGAACACATTTTAAAGAGGTTAACTCTAACAGTTTTATTCATTCTAAAAGTTGTCATCTCCAGCAATGGAAGGACAACATCCCTGTGGGCCAAAGTCTGAGAGTGAGAAAGAATTGCTCTAGACTCTCAGACTTTGAATATCAAATAGGGTCCTTAATTGAGCAATTTAGAGATAGAGGATATGACGAGGAGGTTGTCAATAAGGCTGTGATAAGAGCAAGGAACACTGATAGAAAGAGCCTCCTCTCATATAAACAAAAAACAACTAAAAAGAATTTAGATTTAATTGATGTCCCATTTATAACGGAATACAATGTAGATCACGGCATTATGAGAAGGATTTTAAATAAACACTGGGTAATACTAAAAGCTGACCCAATATTGGGAGATGTACTCCCTCACAAACCGAGACTAATCTTTAAAAAGACAAAAAAATTTAAATCAATACTTGCGCCTAGCTCACGTGAGACAAAACAGAAATTAAATTTCACACAAAAAGATTTACAAGGAGGAAAAATATCAGGTTTCTTCCCTTATTGTTCATGCAAGGTATGTAAACATAGTGAAAGAGGAAAGTTATCACCATTCCAAAATCAGGAGAAGAAATCACTATTAAAGAATGCATTAGATGCACCACGAAGGGGGTAATCTATATTCTTAAATGCACATGCAATTTATTTTATTTTGGGGAGACCAAGCGAATGATCAAAGATAGAATAAGAGAACACCTATTATGTATTGAAAAGGGGGTAGTAGACACCAATCTATATAGGCACTTTAAATCTGTACACAATGGCAATACTAAAGATCTAAAGTATTGGGGAATACTACAAGTTAAGCAGAATTGGAGGGAGGGAAATATAGAAACATTTCTGAAAATAAAAGAGGCAGAATTGATTTACAGACACAATACCTTGTTCCCTGCCGGTCTAAATTCTGAACTAGACATTTCTCCATTTTTATTTGACTAATAACAGCTATTTATAACTTATTGCACAATATTGCACTTTACTACACGAGACATATGGTATTAACTCAGACCCACAGTATAACTACTATGTCTTTTAAGTACTCATTTAGTCTTTTTAATAAATGTTTCTAATAGATATTTTTAATATGAAGAGTTTAAAAGTTGTTTATAAAGATACAAAATTAGTTTTAAGGACCACTTTTAAGGGATTTCTGTGAAACCTAGGAATAGAAACAAATTTTGCAACAATATGAAGTGATTGCATATATTAAGTTGCCTAGGTTATATGGTAACTTGCCAATACCATCTTAAATATTAAGACCGCCTTAGGTAATACTCCCAGGTGATTCATAACCAATGAGAAGCAAGCTATACCTTTAAATAAGGATACACCTGTTGCAGATTATTCATCTTGAGAAAGCCCTGCAGAGGGAGAAACGCGTTGATGTACTGCAACTGTTACTGATACTTATTATATGTAGCTGGAGCTACCACAGTGTTCATTGAGGATTGTGCAATGCCGCTAATATAATTAGCCATTGAAAAACTTGCAACCATCTCTCTGAACTTTCTATCGGATAATCAGGCTTACCTACAACTCTAATTTTTGTACCTTGCGTGCTAGTTAGCACTAAGAGCAGGTATTATTCATCGGATGATCGCTACATTATAGCTGAAAGATTCACCACTGTCGCTGACGGCTGGTCCCGAATTTGGACCAATCAGAGAGCCCACCTGGGACAGCGCCTACATAAGTGATGTCATCACGCAAATAGCTGTAACTTACTCACGGAGGATATTGAGTGGATAAAGTTTGGGGTAAGCCCTTGTTTGCTAGCAAACCAACATCTACTTAAGGATATTTAAAGTGTACACTGGACTGTTTTATATCTATACCACGAACTCTTTCCTACAATTGAAATTACCTATATGGCGGCAACCTAAGAACTTTTATTTACGGAGACGTCCGTTTTTATAGATATCTATTGTGCAATAAATTTATGTCAGATTTTAGAAAATGCAATTGTCCATGTCATATTTTTTAATAAGTGTATAGTCTCTTTTCCTATCACCTTTAGCTGTAGCGCTCCTGATACACACATTTTTCTGGTTATTTAATTTGCCTATTTTTGGGGACACATAGGTACTCTCAGGAGTTTGGTGTTTTCACCCTGCACTCACTGGTTTAATATCCTTTGTATCCTCTGGAACACAGCAATCATGATTTGGGCCAAAGTTACCACTACCAGTGAGATTTGGTGGTGATAAACATCTGTTCCATAATTTCATCAATGCCTGCCAAGTCCTGTTTTAATGTAATCTAGGATTTATGCTACAAACTTTATTAAACTGCTATAACTTTATTGATGAGTGAATCTCAAATTTGTGGGGAATAGTTTAAATCAAAATAGTGATATAATCAATACTTGGGACTCCTGTAAATGTGATAAATATACTATATGGATGAACCTCACCTTTTTCTGAAGCTGCTTTGGCTCTAAAGGCTCTAAAACAGGGAAAGAGAACTGTGGAGGATTATGGTTAGGATTTTTGTTGTATTTCTATTGACACACACTGGAATACTCTAGCTATCCTTGATCAGTTTTGTCTGCGTCTTTCAGAAAATCTTGTAATTCCCCTACAATCAGAAGCCCCTCGCAATCAGTTGTTCATTGCAGATGATAGCCTTATAAAGTTTGCTTCTATTGTTAAAAAGACGGTTCTTGATTCTTTCATTGTGGGTTCTGGACATAACAAGACTTTGAAATGTGATATTGTGGTTTCTCCTTTGTTCTCTCTGATTTGGTTCTACCTTGACTGAGACTGCACAATTCTGCAATAAATTGTGATAGATTTTGCCTCTGCTTTTTGTTAAGATTCCTACGTTTTTCACTCTGCTTTGTTTCTAAGTGTTCTTCAGAGCTTTCTGGAGTCTATTCTTGAATAGCATATATATGTTGTCCTTATGGCTGTCCCATTGATCTGGTGCCAGGTACATCAATTCCTTTTGAAAGATGTTTGCCTTTTTCTGGGCCTGAACTTCATCATCTCAGGGAAGTCATTGATGAGAACTTGACCAAATGATTAATTAGAATTTCCAGCTGGGGCTTGGATATCCTTTGTTTCAACAAAAAATGGATGTATAAGACCCTGTGTGGACTGTAGAGCACTTTATAGCATCGCCATGGCTGATTTTAGGTGGCCTATAATTTGTGCATATTAGAGAGGAGGGTAAATGGAAGATGCTTTTCACACTTGCTATGGACATTTTGGGTACCTTGTTATGTTGTTTGGTTTGTGTAATGCCCCAGCTATGTTCCAACATTTTCTAATTTATATCTTCAGAGATTTATTGGATATGTTTATTTAATTTATCTATATGATATTGTGGTCCCTCTCAGGACTCTCTTGTATTACATGTCCTGTCTGTGCTATCAAGACTAAGGGCTAATTATTTGCTTGTCAAATTGGAGAAATGCCAATTTTCAGTTTCTTTAGTGGGATTGCTGTGGTGCATTCTTTCCCCTATCTATATCCTGATGGTGTGGTCTGTTCCAACTAACGAAAGTTAGTGCAGATATTTATTGGATTTGCTCATTTCTATAGATGTTTTATTAGAATTGTTTCTGGTGCTTGTGCCTCTATTATCTATCTTACCAGAAACCAAGCTTCTTTTCTCGGACACAGGAAGCACAAGTAGCTTTTGATAAGCTCAACAAACTTTTCACTTCATATCAAATTCTTATCCAGCCTGATGTTCAGAGACCTTTCTTTCTTAAAGTTGATGGTCCTAAAGTTGTTATTGGTGCTACCCTGTCTCAGTGAGTGGAACCCAAAAATCAGATGCATCCACTTGCCTTTTTCTCGAGATGATGACAGGGGATATTTATGACGTGAGAGACTGAGAATTGTTGGTGATCACATGGGCTTTGGAGGCATTTGGTGGTCTTACAATCTTCACATATCATCATAATTTAGAGTATCTCTGTTCTGCAAAGAGACTCACAAGCAAAGGTGGTAGCTGTATCTAAAATCCCTGATGTTCTTTTAGATCCATCCATTACGCCTGATACTACCCAGATTACTCTTGAGAATGGACATTTTATTGTGGTGCATTGCTCTTTCACAAGATAAAGGCTTTTGGTGATCCTCATTCCTTTTCCACTATGTGGTATTTTGTTCTCCTGTAAGGGGTGCTGTGCATACCAGGATGTATACCTGAAGCTAAGGCTGGCCTATAAATTGTGTAGCCTACACTTTGAATCCAGAGTCTACTCTTGCCTGCAGCACACAAACTTTCTTCTCATCTTTATTCTGGAATCAACTACTGGCTCCAGGTCTGCTTTACCTGAACTATACACATTTCCTCTAGACTTGAAATCTGCACATGCTTCTTCTATTTGGGCAATGCTCTCTCTCTCTATTTCTGTCACTCTCTATGGGCCTGATGATAAAATACTTTTCTGCTTGAGAAGAAATTATAGTCCAGAGCTCACAGGGGCTGAACTCACTAAATGCTATAAAAAGGGCAGAACCTGGAAGTCCCAGAGAGATGATAGATTCCCCCCATAAAGCTCTCTGCTCAGATGAGATGATCTAAAATGATCCTTCAGAAACTGCAAGATCTCTCACAAGATTCTAGACAGGCAAATTTTGCTATAATTCTCTAAAGGGTGTTCTCTGCATTATCTGAAGGGAAGACAATCCCAGTATAATCTAACACTACATGAGAGTTTTGTTACACTTTGTGACATGTATTTTTATTTATTGATATAGGCTCTGTATATACTTATGCTCATCATAGATTTGTTTTTACCCCTTTTTATTTTATTTTTTGTATTGGTTCTTTCATTGCTTTGATGTATTGTTCCCATTTATTTAAGAAGGAGTGTGTTCTCCCTATAGGTTCCGATAAGGTGTCATACAGTATTTATCTATTGTTATTTATTGCCATATTGTTTTCTTAAATAAACTAATTTTTTTTGTTGTTTTTTTTCAATCCTTAAAGGGACACTGTAAGTAAATATTTCCTATGCCTGTTACTAACTAACTACCCCAAATACGCTTTTTATCAATAGCATTTCATTAACATATTTCTACCGTATATCAGAAATCTTGTCTGCAAATTTAATTGTTTTCCAAACCCACTCCATGGGTATCCTTTGCTCTGTACCAATCCGCTTACAATACCTAGGTTTCAAAATGGCGCTTTAAACACAAAGTTATTGGTTTAAGTATTTTGAACAAGCAGTGCTGAAAATAGTGGGCAGGATAACGTGACATCATCGGCGAATAAAAGATATAACTTTTAGAACGTTATGAAACTTCTTTTTGGAGAAAATATAGGTCAGTAGGTTTTAATTAATGTTTATTAACTTTAATATGTTAGTTGTTTAGCTTAAAAATTATAACAGAAAGTAATCCTTTAATTTTGTGATTATCCTCCTTGCTAGTAAGATAACCATTATTAAAATTTTTTTTTTTTTGTTTTGTTTATTCATTAGTTTAGATATTTCTAATAGAACTATATCTTGTTTATTCAAATGTTAATTGAATTTAAGTTTACTGGCTATCCAGAATGATATTTGGGCCCAGAACTGACAAATTTTTGGGCACTCCCAAAAATAATGGGAGAGTTTTTGGTGATATAAAGGAGCATTTTGGACATGTAGGGGAGCAATCTTTATTCCATTTAGTCCTATTTGATGTTGTTAAATAGTCATTATGGATCTAGTCTGAGATTATCTCAGCTCTCTAGCCATTGTAATTTGTCTAGCTATTCTTATACTCTTACATAATTGTTCTACAGTGATATGCGTTCCTAAAGTGTGGTGCCATTTATTTACTATTTTCATGAGATTTACCTCATTTGACTTATCAATCATTTTGTTATAATTGTTGGTGATCTAATATTTACCTTTTTCATAATTTTCGCACAGTTCTACAATTATATTGTTTCTATTTATACCTGGGGATTCTCTAACCACTTTTTTGATGTAAGATTCAATCTGAACATAGTGGAAATAGTTTTTAATTTTTACATCATACTTGATATGGATCTCTTGGGGCGAGTATATATAATTATTATCATCTTTACATAGCTCTCCTATATTATTTATTCCATATCTACTCCAGTTGTTAAAGGGTTAGTTGTTACCCACTGGAAACTTAGGATTTCCCCTTATTGGGATATATTGTGAGAATTTATAATTGGTATCAAAAGTTTATTTATACCCTTCCACGTTGTGATACAATTGAGGAATACAATATGAGTTTTTATATTTTTTGGAATCTTTCCCATATCAGCATGAGGAAAAAGAATATTGCTATAGGGTAGATCTTTTTTTTTCTAAATTCATGTCAGTGTATTTTTCCATGCCTGTTATCCATTCAAGATTGTATCTTGTTAACGCTGCCCAATTATAATATTTTATATTTGGAAGACTCCATCCCATTTTCTTTAAAGGCATTTGTAATTTAGAAATACTATTCCTTGATGTATTCTGTTTCCTGTGATTTGTATTTTATATTACTTTATACTTCACATTTGGTACTTTCAGTATTATTACATAAAAGTTTTGCACTTTCTCGTTTCTATTGTAACGCATTTAGATGCAGCAGTGCTTTTAAAATTCTGATTCTTTTAAAATTCTGATTCTAATTTGAAAGTGGCTGTGTTACTTTAACATTTTAGTACTATACTTTGTATATTTCTGTGTGTCTTTAACCAATTACCTGATTTTCCTCTCAAACTGTATGTAGATGAAGTTTGCTCAAAATTCACAATACACTTATTTAACTGACAAAAAAACTAATATATACTAAACTATATATTAAAGCAAGTTAAATTGTAGTGAAAACAATTTGTTGCCTTTATATCAGTCCCAGGTGTTCTCCTGTTAACTTTACTCTCCCATGTGAAATTCTGTATCCCAGAGAGCCTCATCCTATCTTATCAATGGGATTTTCCTAACGCCGGTATTATGACTCTTGGAAGAAGTGAGCAGTAGACCCTCTTCTGGCAAGACTCCTACCACATTTAAAAGTCAGTAGTTAAGAGTTTTATGCGCCGGAACATAAAACTCTTAACTAAAGTGCTAAAAAGTAAACTAACACCCATAAACTACCTATGAACCCCCTAAACCGAGGCCCCCCCACATCGCAAACACTAAAATAAAACATTTTAACCCCTAATCTGCCGACCGGACATCACCGCCACCTACATTATACCTATGAACCCCTAATCTGCTGCCCCTAACATCACCGACACCTACATTATATTTATTAACCCCTAATCTTCCAACCCCAATGTCGCCGCTACTATAATAAATGTATTAACCCCTAAACCTAAGTCTAACACTAACCCTAAACCCCCTAACTTAAATATAATTTATATTAAACGAAATAAATTTAACACAATTAAATAAATTCATCCTATTTAAAACTAAATACTTACCAATAAAATAAACCTTAAGCTAGCTACAATAGAACTAATAGTCACATTTGTAGCTAGCTTAGGATTTATATTTATTTTACAGGAAACTTTGTAGGTACAATAGTTATTAAATAGTTATTAACTATTTAATAACTGCCTAGCTAAAATAAGTACAAAATTACCTGTACAATAAATCCTAACCTAAGTTACAATTACACCTAACACTACACTATCATTAAACTAATTACCTAAACAACCTACAATTAATTACAATTAAATTCAATAAACTAAATTACAGGAAAAAAAAACAAACACTAAATTACAGAAAATAAAAAAAGAATTACAAGAATGTTAAACTAATTACACCTAATCTAATCCCCCTAATAAACCCCCCAAAAAATAATTAAATTTCCCTACCCTATACTAAATTACAAATAGCCCTTAAAAGGGCCTTTTGTGGGGCATTGCCCCAAAGTAATCAGCTCTTTTACCTGTAAAAGAAAAATACAATACCCCCAACATTAAAACCTACCACCCACACACCCCTACTCTAAAACCCACCCAATCCTCCCTTAAAAAACCTAACACTAACCCCCTGAAGATCACCCTACTGTCTTCACCAAGCCAGGCACAAGTGGTCCTCCATATGTTCTCGAGATATTAAAAGTTAGTGTGATACCGACAGTAAGTGTGTTTTTTCCGCTCACGCTTATTTTCTTAAGTATACTTAAGCCTCCATTTGAGGTGCTCCTTCATATACCTACATTTACCCAGCTACCTACAAGCTACCTAAATAACCCCTTCACTCCTGGGCATAATACAAGTGTGGTGCGCAGCGGAATTTAACGTCCTTCTAATTACCAAAAAGTAATGCCAAAGCCATAAATGTCTGCTGTTTCTGAACAAAGTGGATCCCAGAGAAGCATTTACAACCATTTGTACCATAATTGCAAAAGCTGTTTGTAAATAATTTCAGTGAGAACCGAAAGTTTGTAAAAAAGTTTTTTTTTTTTATTTGATCGCATTTGGTAGTGAAATGGTGGCATGAAATATACCAAAATGGGCCTAGATCAATACTTTGGGTTGTCTACTAAAAAAAAATGTTTATATGTCAAGGGATATTCAGGGATTCCTGAAAGATATCAGTGATACAATGTAACTATCGCTAATTTTGAAAGTGAAAATGGTTTGGAAATAGCAAAGTGCTAATTGTATTTATTGCCCTATAACTTGCAAAAAAGCAAAGAACATGTAAACATTGGATATTTCTAAACTCAGGACAAAATTTAGAGACTATTTATCCAAAGGAATGTTGGCTGCGTGAGGCAGCCAAAAGAATGTTGGCTGCGCACGCAGCCAAAAGAATCCACCAGGATGTAGTGAAGCTGCATCCAGGTGGATTGCAAAAATGGCAGGGTAGTGAAAGAATCCACCTTCAGGCAAACAAAGCCTTTAAAAAAAAAAACAACACACAACCACCCACACAAAATAACAAAAAAACACGTAACCGCCAGCAAGAAAATAAAAAAAAAATTGCACCGCCCACACAAAATAATAAAAAATTAATAAAAAACCTAATTAACCTATTAACTCCTAAACCGCCAACCCCGCAGATAACTAACACCTAGATTATGAGTTTTGCGTTATGATTAAAATAGTAGCATTGTGGCCCATAATGCATCATTTTCCCTAACACAGCCATTAAAAGTCTTGTCGGTATAGCTGTACCGCATGCCTTTTAGCCTGTAACGCAACGTCAGTACCGCACTCCTAAAAATTAAGTTTGTTAATGGGATTCCCATAGTGCCGGTATTACCAGTTTTGCATTCTGGCTAAAAAGCGAGCTTTACAGCCTAAAACGACAGGATCCATAATGCCATCTAAAGTCAGTAGTTATGAGTTTTACGCTACAAAGCTGTAACATAAAACTCATACCTAAAGTGTTAAAAAGTACACTAAACACCCATAAACTATCTATTAACCCCTAAAATGAGGGTCTACCGCATCGCAAACACTATATTAAATATATTAACCCCTAATCTGCTGCTCCCGATATCGCCGCCACTTTAAAAAAATATTAAACCCTATACCACCGCTCCCTGACATCCTCACCACTATACTAATGTTATCAACCCATAAACTGCTGCCCTCCCGCATGGCAAATACTATTTAAATATTATTAACCCCTAATCTGCCGTCCGCCCACATCACCCCCACTATACTAAAGTTATTAAGCCCTACACTGATGCCACTATAATAAACCTATTAACCCCTAAACTGCAAGCCTCCACAACAAAATATACTAAACTATTAACCCCTAAACCCTAACTTTATATTAAAATTACAATTTCCTTACCTTAAATTAAATAAAAACTTACCTGTTAAATTAAAAAAAAACTAAGTTTAAACTACCAATTAAACTAATATAATAATTAAACTAAAATTAAACTAACTACCAATTAAATTAAACTAAACTTGATCTATATGACCCCTGGAGGGAATACATTCTACCCCCCCCCCACACACACACAGGTCATTCACCCGCATAGACTACTTCTTTATTAGCTCTAGAATGTTAGATAAAATATCCACTATAAACATACTACAGTACCAGTTTCTTGGTCGGACCATGATGCTGTTACCCTATTTACAAGTTCACACATTAGTCTTTACCCCCCATGTGGAAGCTCAAAGATTACCTTGTTACAGATCCCCTCATTAAAACAGAGATACAGAAGATGCTAGAATTTCTAGACACCAACGACGATCACCAGACCCCTACAGAGATACTATGGGCCACTCTTAAGGCCTATCTCAGAGGTCATTTTATTGCAATTGATGCAGATAAACGCAGTAAACAGGGAGCCCCCCTTGCAGCTCTTATTATCCGTCTTAGACAACTCCGACAAACATTAAATGTTTCATACTCCAGTTCAGTAACCCAAGAAATTGCCGATGTAACTAAACAAATTCAGGAGTTAGACATACAAAAGACACATGATACATTAGAGAAATTCAAGAGGATTTTTTTATCACCATAGTAATAAAGCCTCCACACTTCTAGCAGCCAAACTTAGACATCGCACAGCACAGGCCAAAATTGGTCTATTCCCCTAAGGACATAGGTTCATCCTTCTAAGCCTATTATCACTCCTTGTATAATATAAAAGAGGATCCAGACAACTCTCTGCCTGACAGGGACAGCATAGAAACATTTCTGAGCTCGCTCCATCTCCCTCTTCTCTCAATAGAGAACACCACCATCCTGAACAATCTCATCACCCTAGAGGAAGTCCAGAAAGTAATTCAGAGTTTGAAATTAGGGAAATCCCCTGGCCCTGATGGCTATACTGCACGCTTTTACAAATCGTTTCAACCTATAGTAGCCCCGATACTATGTAGATTATTTATAGAGGTCATGCAAAAAGGCGCTATTAACAGTGAATTTCTAGAAGCAACCATCGCTACTATTCTGAAACCTGGTAAATTCCCTGATCAATGTAGTAGTTATCGACCCATATCAGTTCTTAATTTAGACGTTAAACTATATACTAAAATATTGGCCAAACGACTCTCGACAGTTATTAACCCACTGATCCACCCAGATCAAGTCAGGTTCATACCACGGAGAGAAGGACCAGATGCAACTAGGAGAATCCTCAACATTCTCTCAATTATGGAAAAGAGGAAGGTCCTATTTCTCGTCCTGACTCTAGATGCTGAGAAAGCCTTTGACAGGGTGGGTTGGGAATATCTCTGGCACACGATGGAAGCCTTTAACCTTCCGAACACCTTTATACGTGCAGTCAGGGCTATCTACTCGACACCCACAGCTAGAGTAAAAGGAGTAGGTTTTAGATCTGATACTTTCCAAATCACCAATGGTACTAGGCAGGGCTGCCCACTCTCACCCCTTCTTTTTGCACTAACAGTCAAACCCTTAGCTCAAGCGATCAGACTCCATCCACATATAACAGGAGTACAATTAACATCGTCATCTCACTCCATTTCCTTATATGCAGATGACATAATTCTATTCCTTACTTCACCAACTACCTCTCTCCCTGCTGTATTTAAACTCATTGATGACTTTGGCCGCTTATCTTACTATAAATTGAACATTAATAAAACAGAGGCTCTATACTTAAACATCCCTCCTCAGGAACTTCTTCTTTTACAAAATAAGTACCATTTTCAATGGAACCCTCATACAATCAAAGTATTAGGCACATACTTAAGTCCCAACCCAGAGATCACAATATCTAAAAACTACACAGAGAGGCTTCCAGAATTCCGGAATCTTCTTCTCACCTGGGAATTCAAAGAGGTCTCCTGGACAGGAAGAATAGCTGCTATAAAAATGTATTTCATACCCAAGCTCACTTATTTATTCAGGTGCATACCATATAACATCCCCAGACCCTTATTAAATAGGTTACAGAGCCTCATAACAAACTATCGGTTAGATTCTTGTGTTAGCCTTAAAAAGCAGGGTTGAGAGGTCCCAACGCTGCTTTTTAACGCCCGCTGGTATTACGAGTCTAGCAGGTACAGGTGTACCGCTCACTTTTCTTCCGTGACTCGAGCTTACCGCAAATCCCCTTACGTCAATTGCGTATCCTATCTTTTTAATGGGATTTGCCTAACGCCGGTATTACGAGTCTTGGAAGAAGTGAGCGGTAGACCCTCTCCTGTCAAGACTCCTACCACATTTAAAAGTCAGTAGTTAAGAGTTTTATGGGCTGTAACATAAAACTCTTAACTAAAGTGCTAAAAAGTAGACTAACACCCATAAACTACCTATTAACCCCTAAACCGAGCCCCCCCCCACATTGCAAACACTTAAATAAAGTTTTTAACCCCTAATCTGTCTTCCGGACATCGCCGCAACTTTAATAAATATATTAACCCCTAAACCGCTGCACTCCCGCCTCGCAAACACTAGTTACATTTTATTAACTCCTAATCTGCCGTCCCTAACAACGCCGACACCTACCTACATTTATTAACCCCTAATCTGCCGACCCCAATGTCGCTGCTACTAAATTACATTTATTAACCCTTAAACCTAAGTCTAACCCTAAGTCTAACCCCCTCAAGTTAAATATAATTTAAATAAAACGAAATAAAATTACTACAATTAAATAAATTATTCCTATTTAAAACTAAATACTTACCTATACAATAAACCCAAAGCTAGCTACAATATAGCTAATAGTTACATTGTATCTAGCTTAGGGTTTATATTTATTTTACAGGCCACTTTGTATTTATTTTAACTAGGTACAATAGTTACTATTAATAACTACCTAGATAAAATAAAGACAAAAGTACCTGTAAAATAAATCCTAACCTAAATTACAATTTCACCTAACACTACACTATAATTAAATTAATTTACTAAATTACCTACAATTAACTACAATTAACTACAATTAAATAAAATAAACTTAAGTACTAAAAACCCCCCCACTAAATTACAGAAAATAATAAAATAATTACAAGAATTTTAAACTAATTACACCTAATCTAATCCCCCTAACAAAATAAAAAAGCCCCCCAAAATAATAAAAATCCCTACCCTATACTAAATTAACCCTATACTAAATTACAAATAGCCCTTAAAAGGGCTTTTTGTGGGGCATTGCCTCTTTTACCTGCAGCTCTTTTACCTGCAAAAAAAAATACAATACCCCCCAACATTATAACCCACCACCCACACAACCAATCCTACTCTAAAACCCACCCAATCCCCCCTTAATAAAACTTAACACTACCCCCTTGAAGATCACTCTACCTTGAGACGTCTTCACCCAGCCAGGCACAAGTGGTCCTCCAGAGGGGCAGAAGTCTTCATCCGATGCAAACAGAAGAGGTCCTCTTCATCCAGGCGGCATCTTCTATCTTCATCCATCCAAAGCGGGTCCATCTTGAAGCCAGCCGAAGCGGAGCATCCATCCAGACTGACGACTACACAATTAATGACAGTTCCTTTAAATTCCGATTGGCTGATTCTATCAGCCAATCGGAATAAATGTAGGAAAAATCCAATTGGCTGATCCAATGAGCCAATAGGATTGAGCTCGCATTCTATTGGCTGATTGGAACAGCCAATATAATGCGAGCTCAATCTTATTGGCTGATTGGATCAGTCAATAGGATTGAACTTCAATCCTATTGACTGATTGCATCAGCCAATATGACTGGATGCTCTGCGTCAGCTGGCTTCACGATGGACCCGCTCCGCTCCAGATGGATGAAGATAGAAGATGCCATCTGGATGAAGACTTCTGCCCCTCTGGAGGACCTCTTCTGCCCGGATCGGATGAAGACTTCTGCCCCTCTGGAGGACCACTTGTGCCCGGCTGGGTGAAGACGTCTCATGGTAGGGTGATCTTCAAGGGTTTAGTGTTTGGTTTTATTAAGGGGGGATTGGGTGGGTTTTAGAGTAGTGTTGGGTGTGTGGGTGGTGGGTTTAAATGTTGGGGGGTATTGTATTTTTAAATACAATACAGGTAAAAGAGCTGATTACTTTGGGGCAATGCCCCGCAAAAAGCCCTTTTAAGGGCTATTTGTAATTTAGTATAGAGTAGGGATTTTTATTATTTGGGGGGGGCTTTTTTATTTTATTAGGGGGATTAGATTAGGTGTAATTAGTTTAAAATTCTTGTAATTCTTTTTTTATTTTCAGTAATTTAGTGTTTATTTTTTTGTACTTTAGTTTATTTAATTTAATTGTATTTAATTGTAGTTAGTTTAGGTAATTAATTTAATGATAGTGTAGTGTTAGATGTAATTGTAACTTGGGTTAGGATTTATTTTCCAGGTATATTTGTATTTATTTTAACTAGGTAGTTCTTATGTAGTTAATAACTATTGTAGCTAGTTAAAATAAATACAAAGTTGCATGTAAAATAAATATAAACCCTAAGATAGATACAAATGTAACTGTTAGTTATATTGTAGCTATCTTAGGGTTTATTTTACAGGTAAGTATTTAGTTTTAAATATGATTAATTTATTTAATTGTAGTAATTTTATTTTGTTTTATTTAAATTATATTTAAGTTAGGGGGTGTTAGACTTGAGGTTTAGGGGTTAATAAATTTAATATAGTAGCGGCGACGATGGGGACGGCAGATTAGGGGTTAATAATTGCAGGTAGATTGCAGTGACATTGGGGGCGGGAGATTAGTGGTTAATAAATAAAAAGTAGGTGTCTGCGATGTTGGGGGCAGCAGATTAGGGGTTTGTAGGGATAATGTAGGAGACGGTGGTGTCCGGGCGGCAGATTAGGGGTTAAAAATATAATGCAGGTGTCAGGGATGTCGGGGATGGCAGATTAGGAGTTAATAAGTGTAAGATTAGGGGTTCATGTTAGGGTGTTAGGTGTAGACATAAATATTCTTTCCCCATAGGAATCAATGGGGCTGCGTTAGGAGCTGAACGCTGCTTTTTTGCAGATGTTAGGTTTTTTTTCAGTCGGCTCAGCCCCATTGATTCCTATGGGGAAATCGTGCATGAGCACGTTTAGCCAGCTCACCACTACCATAAGCAACGCTGGTATTGAGGTGAGATGTGGAGCTAAATTTTGCGCTCCGCTCACTTTTTTGCGGTTAATGCCGGGTTTAAAAAAACCAGCTTTGTCTTAAGTGAGCGGTGAGAAAAAACTGCTCGTTAGCAACGCACGCCTGTTACCACAAAACTCGTAATCTAGGTGTATGAGTGGAAAAACCACAGACCTCAGACTTCTAACACCACATTACAGAGACCAACTACACACAGGGGCTTAGCCCTACCCAATGTCATTCTCTATTACAATGCAGCCAGGTTGTTGCATATACACAGCTGGTCAATCACATCTGACTACCCGCGCTGGGTTGAAACTGAACTGACTGCTCTACCCCCATGGCTCACACTATGTGACTTACAATGGATCCCTACCCATTACAGAGGAGAAATGGATAACTTGCCACCAATTATATCAGATGCCCTAAAATTTTGGGATTACGTCAGACACAGCCCACATCTAGCACCCCACCCCTCTCCTGCTCTCACCTTAACCGAAGCCCTTTACTGTCTGCCAGATTCTCATGTGAAGTCCTGGCAAAACCTACAACCAGTCTTGGTTACGGATTTCTACAACCAGGTTAAATGGATTGCACACTCGCAATTTTAACATTCCTACCTCTTTGTGTTTTGAGGCTTTCTGACTCAGCACTTGGCTGAAATCCTGGGGTTTCCCCAGACAAGACTTGAGATCTTTCTCTAAATGGGAGACAAAGTGGCTACAGGGACACAGTCTTAAACATGCTTTATCCTTCCATTATAATCTCATTCTTTAATCTACCACTCTCCACAAAATATCCCAACACAAAGCCTGGGAGAGAGAGATAGGTTTTATAGCTGACACATGGCATACACGAACACTCATAACCAAAAAACTCCTTCACTGTGCTACACTATGGGAGCTACAATATAAAATTATAGTGCGATGGCATTTAGTACCTTCTACATTAAACAGAATATATGATACTCACTCCCCCAGATGCTGGCGAGGATATGGACAGATAGGAACCCACTACATATCTAGTGGTCTTGCTCCAAGATACGTCCCCTTTGGAGATGGCTTTTCCGCACTCTTAATCTACTCCATATTGAACTACCTTTCAAACCAGCCTTACTCCATATCCACTTCCCAGCCTTAACGAAAGCAAGGGAAGCGCTTACAATCTATCTCCTCATGGCCACAAAACTGGCTATTACCCAAGCTTGGAAAAACGAAGATCCTCCCCCTACATCGCAGGTTCTCTCTATCATACATTATATTAAACAGATGGAACTATACTCCCACAGATCCCTAGACAAAACTGCTTTCTATTATGAACTTTGTTTCCCTTGGATGGAATCCTTCTCGGACTAGAATGCTCTTGTCTGTTACAACTTCAGCTTCTTACCTATTTTTTTTTCTCCTCCTTTCCTTTATCCTTCCCCATCACTTACCTCTTACCTCCTCTCCTTTCCCCTTTCCACCAGTTAGAAATGCAAGTATTGCATGGACTCTCTCCAGACACTTACTATGTACACATGTATTTCTTATTGCCTGATTCAGCAACGTACAGCTTTTACAGCACTCAGTTCTCACTGGATACAAAATAAAATCCATTGAGATTTTAGGTTCTACCATATATCTAAACCAAGATTGTAAATATGCATTAATGATTGTATGTTTATACTTTATATATTGTTTTTGTAACATGACGATGTATATCTGAACCGAATTCTCAATAAAAATTAACGAAATTATCCAAAATAAAAAAGAATTACACCTAATCTAATAGCCCTATCAAAATAAAAAGCCCACCAAAAATAAAAATAAACCCTAGCCTACAATAAACTACCAATGGCCCTTAAAAGGGCATTTTGTGGGGCATTGCCCCAAAGATATCAGCTCTTTTACCTGTAAAAAAACCCCACAAAGACCCCCCAACAGTAAAACCCACCACCCAACCAACCCCCCAAAATGAAAAACCTAATTCTAAAAAAAACTAAGCTACCCATTGCCCTGAAAATGGTATTTGTATGGGCATTGCCCTTAAAAGGGCATTTAGCTCTTTTACTGTCCAGACCCTAAACTAAAAAAAACCCCACCCAAATAAACCTTTAAAAGCCTAACACTAACCCCCTGACGATCCACTTACAGTTTTTGAAGTCCTGCTTGAACAATCTTCATCCTGGAGCTGAAGTCCTGATCCAGGCGATGAGTAGTCTTCATCCAGGCAGCCTCTTCAATCTTCATCCCGTCGGTGAAGTCCTGATCCAAGCAGCGAGAAGTCTTCATCCAGACGGCCTCTTCAATCTTCATCCAGATGGCATCTTCTATCTTGATCCCGGAGGCGCAGATCGGGTCCATCCTGAAGACATCTGGTGTACAGCATTTTCTTCATATGGTCGCCGCTGTACACTGAATCTTCAATGCAAGGGACGCGATCCAAAATGCATTTCTATTGGCTGAAAATTTTGAATCAGCTAATAGGAAATAGAGCTGCTAAAATCCTATTGGCTGTTCAAAACAGCCAATAGTATTTAAGCAGCTCTAATTCTATTGGATTTAAGCAGTTTAAATCCTATTGGCTGGATCAGGACTTCAACTCCGGGATGAAGATTGTTTAAGCGGGACTTCAAAAACTGTAAGTTGATCGTCAGGGATTAGTGTTAGGCTTTTTAAAGTGTTTTTTTTTTAGTTTAGGGTCTGGGCAGTAAAAGCGCTAAATGCCCATACAAATGCCCTTTTCAGGGCAATGGGTAGCTTAGGTTTTTTTAGATAGTTTTTTTATTTTGTGGGTTTGGGGGGTGGGGCTTTGTAATGTTAGTGGGTCTTTGAAAAATTTTTTAACTAAAAGAGCTGCTATCTTTAGGGCAATGCCCTACAAAAGGCCGTTTTATGATCCATTGGTAGTTTATGCTAGATTAGGTTTTTTATTTTGGGGTGTTTTTTTAAGGGTATTAGAATAGGAATAATTTTATGGGCATTATGGGTATTAGAATAGGCCTTAAAAAAGCCTAACTCTAACCCTCTGATGATCCAGTTACAGTTTTTGAGGTCCTGCTTGAACGATCTTCATCCTGGAGCTGAAGTCTGGATCCAGGCGGCGAGAGGTCTTCATCCAGGCGGCCTCTTCAATCTTCATCCCGTCGGTGAAGTCCTGATCCAAGCGGCAAGAAGTCTTCATCCAGGCAGCCTCTTCAATCTTCATCCAGACGGCATCTTCTATCGTGATCCCGGAGGCGCAGAGCTGGTCCATCCTGAAGACATCTGGTGTAGAGCATCTTCTTCATATGGTCGCCGCTGTACACTGAATCTTCAGTGCAAGGGACGCGATCCAAGATGGCATCCCTTGCATTCCTATTGGCTGAAAATTTTAAATCAGCTAATAGGAAATAGAGCTGCTAAAATACTAGTGGCTGTTCAAAACAGCCAATAGGATTTAAGCAGCTCTAATTCTATTGGATTAAAGTAGCTTAAATCCTATTGGCTGGATCAGAACTTCAACTCCGGGATGAAGAATGTTCAAGCGGGACTTCAAAAACTGTAAGTCGATCTTCAGGGGTTAGTGTTAGGCTTTTTAAAGTGTTTTTTTTTTAGTTTAGGGTCTGGGCAGTAAAAGCGCTAAATGCCCATACAAATGCCCTTTTCAGGGCAATGGGTAGCTTAGGTTTTTAGGTTTGGGGGGTGGGGCTTTGTAAAGTTAGTGGGTCTTTGTAAAAAAAATTCACTAAAAGAGCTGCTATCTTTAGGGCAATGCCCTACAAAAGGCCCTTTTATGGGCCATTGGTAGTTTATTCTAGATTAGGTTTTTTATTTTGGGGTGTTTTTTTATGGGTATTAGAATAGGAATAATATTTTTAATTTTGATAATTTGTTTGTTATTTTGTGTAATGTTTATTTTTAGGGGGTGTTTTTTTTAGCAAAAGAGCTGTTAAACTTAGGGCAATGACCTACAAAAGGCCCTTTTAAGGGCCCCCCGAAAGGCCCTTTTAAGGGCCCTTGGTAGTTTGGGGGATGGGGGTTTGTATAGTGTTAGGGGGTGTTAGTATTTTTTTTGGATCAAAAGAGCTGTTTAACTATTAGTTATATTGTAGCCCAAACTACCAAGGGCCCTTAAAAGGGCCTTTCGGGGGGCCCTTAAAAGGGCCCTTGGTAGTTTGGGAGATGGGGGTTTGTATAGTGTTAGGGGGTGTTAGTATTTTTTTTGGATCAAAAGAGCTGTTTAACTATTAGTTATATTGTAGCTACATTAGGTTTTATTTCACAGGTAAATATTTAGTATTAAATAGAAATTATTTAGTTAATAATTGTAACTTTAATTTTGCTCTAGATTCATTATGTTACAGTTTGGGGTGTTAGGGCTGGTTTAGGGTTAGGGTTACATTAGGGTTAGGGTTAGGTTTAGGAGTTAATATAGTTTAATTTAGGTTGTTGCAATGTGGGGGGCTAGCGATTTAGGGGTTAATAGGTTTCTTTAGTGGTATTGATGTGGGAGGCCAGAGGTTTAGGGGTTAATAACTTTATTTAGCTGCGGTGATGTTGGGGAGCGGCTGAATAGGGGTTAATAACTTTAATATAGTTTCAGCGATATTGGGGTGCAGCGGAATAGGGGTAAATAACTTTAGTATAGTGGTGGCGATATCGGGAGCGGCACATTAGGGGTTAATACTTTTATTTAGGTGGTAGTGATATCGGGAGTGGCAGATTAGGGGTTAATACTTTTTTTAGGTGGCAGCAATATCGGGAGCTGCAGATTAGGGGTTAATAACTGGAGGCAGGCGTTGGCGATGTCAGGGGCAGCAGATTAAGGGTGTTTAGACTTGGGGTTTATGTTAGGGTGTTTTTGGATCTCAACACAGCCATATCACCCGCACAAGCCAGGTTTTTTTAAACTAGTAATGGCAGCGCTATAGGGGGTTAAATAACGCAACATTTGTTGTGTTCTTTACTTTCCCTATAGCGTTCAAAACTTGTATCTAGGTGTAATTTAATTACTAAGCCCCCTAACCTAACACCCCTAAATTAACCCCAATTACATAAACTAAGTTACAATCAAAATAAAAACTCCTAACTTTAATTTAAAAAAAAAAACCCTAACATTAAATTACTAAAAAATTTATCTAAAATTACAAAAAATAAAAAAGTCTAAAATGACAGAAAAAAATAAACAACATGATCAAAAATAAAAAAAATAAACCTAATCCCTATGAAAATGAAAAGGGCATTCAGCCCATTAAAACTCTAGTCTTCAAAATAAAAAACTCTCTAAAAAAAAGAAAAAAACTAAGTCTAACACCCAAATAGGTACTCAACACTCCTGAAGTCCGGCAGAGAAGGTCTTCTTCCAGGCAGTGAAGTCTTCTTGGAGGCAGCAATATCTTCTTCCAGCCATGCGATCTCTTCTAGCTTCATCCAGGACCAAGCCGTCGTGAAGCAGAGGTGACCGCAGAACAGTAGACAGGCAACAGGCGACCACTGAGCCATCAGTCTTGGAGATCCTTTTTGTACGATCATCGCCGCACACTGAAGATGGAATGCAAGGTACACATTTAAAAATGGGTTACTTTGCATTCCTATTGGCTGAAATTTTGAAGTCTGAAATCTTATTGGCTGCTGAAGACCACCGCTGAGGACCACCAATGAGAACTGCTGCTGAGGACCGCCGCTCCGGATCTGCGTATTGGGGAAGACCGCTCCGCACCTTCGCGCCGCCTTCGCTCCGGATGAAGATAGAAATTAATTTTGAGGTGGCTTTTTTTTTTAGATTAGGGTTTTTTGGGCTGTAAAATAGCTGATTGTCCTTTTAAGGACAGTAAAAGAGCTGAATGCCCTTTTTAGACTTAGTATTTTTTTATTTTGGAAGGGGGTTGGTTGGGTGGGGGATTTTACTGTTAGGGATAAATGGTAATTTTTTTAAAGTAAAAGAGCTGTTTAACTTTTAAGGGCTATTGGTTTAGTATTAGTATTAGATTACAGGGTGATTTTATTTTGGGGGGATTAGTTTAGGTGTAATTTTTTTATTTTTGATAGCTTTGTTTATTTTTTACATTTTTGTTATTTTTTGTATTATTACCTTTGGGGTTTATATTTTTTTTAAATAGACTGCCCTCTGGGCAGGCTTATCGCCTAGTGTACACATAAATATGTTTTTTCATGTTTTTATCTACTTAACCGCAAAGGGATCCAATGCACTTATATATAGGTCTTTATATTTGTACATATATAGACATATGTATAAGGTCATTGGAGTCCTATGCAATTAAGTAGATCAAAACATGAAAAAATATTTATGCAATATTATTTTTTAATCAAGGTTTTAACTATATATTAACTGTAAATATTTCAAATTCCAATGTTCTGCACATATCAGAAAATGTAGTTTTAAATAGATATGACTATATATATCTCTATATATCTATACCTATATAAGATCATGTGTATATATAGATATAAAGATATATTGTACCAAAAAAAACAGCATATATATATATATGTTGAGAGTGAGGATGCAGAAGCAGTTGCAAACTTAGTATCCTTATTAGAAGAACAGGAGGAGACCGATATAGGTATCACCTACCCCAAAAAAATCAAACTTTAAACCTACGTCCAAATTTATGCCCCAACTATCCTTATCCCCTAGTGTCCATACTTTTGTTAAATGTGTGGAAAGAGAAGTAGGTGACATAGGAATATCAGGCATAGTGAGCGATAATCTGAGCAAAAAAGAGAGAAGAGCTCTTAAAGATTTGATGAGTAAAAAAGAAATTCAGATTAAACCATCCGATAAGGGTGGGAATATTGTCATCCTTAACCAGGCTGACTATGTGAAAGAAGTCCTGAGACAGCTAGGTGTAAAAGAACAATATGAGGCTGTCACTAGACAAACTTATGAAAAATCTTGTGATGATCTATTCATCATTCTGAGACAAGCAAAAGAGTCAGGGTT